>NC_072731.1:146679237-146979237 GCF_026930045.1 Uloborus diversus
GGCATCAGGGAGGCGGAGGGATTGGGAGGCGGCTCATAGCCGCAGAGCCGCCTCTTGGGGCAGAACTCTCCTTTCTACCCTACTGTGGGTATCAACGTTATGCAACTTTGAAGCTGTTATTTTAAGACAAATTCAACATACTTTTAAACAAGAAGTAAATTTTTATTTCATTGTGAAGAAAACTCAATAAATTAAATGTTTGGTTAGAAGCAGTAATAAAAAATGGTACCAACATTTGGAATAATTAGTCTAAAGAGAATACAAGTTTCTTGAACCTTTGGTGAAGCAAATAGTTTAATAAAAATGAGTAATAGAAAAAATAATCACAGGTTTAATGTTCATTGAAATAATTTGAGCGAACGTAACTATTGAAATATTACATCTTAATTCCTTACAATGGGAATGTTTTTTTTATTGCCGATTAAATACCAATTGCAATCAGATCATTTAAGGCGGTGAGAAGCAAACGGATGCAAGTGGACATTTTGAAGTTTTGAGTAAAACCCGTTTAAAGATCAGATCCTAGGTAGGCTTTCACTGAATTTTTTTTCTAAATCAAGCTGTATACCGGAACCTACCAGGGCTACTAGTACTATATCTTGCCCAAGATAGAGGAGGGGATTACTTACCATTTGTACTGGTTACCTCCAAAATTTTAATTTTGCCACTTGCATCCCTGTTTTTCTGACTGCCTCATTAATTTTTTCAATTGCATCAACGTATTTTGATTTGATAAAAAAACCCAATAAATTACCATTTGGTAATGACAAGTTGAGTATTAGAACCTATATTTTAAACGCAACGATGGAAGGAATTTACAACCTGTTTTCAACCCTGGTTTTTCAAAATTCTAAGCTAAAATCAACATTAGAAGTGCAGTAAAATGTTAAAGCGACTCTTTTTGTCAAAAAAAAAAAAAAAAAAAAGAAAACGTTAAGGCACAAAATTTAAACATTTCCTTTTGAGGAAAACACGTTATAAAGGGAATTTTTACTAAAACAAATAAATTGCTGCTCTGTCAATACTTTATTGCCATGGCCGACTATTGAAAATGCATGAGAATTCAGTACCCTATGGTCGGCCACCCCTCAACAAATAATTGAGTCTAAGATGGAGTTCATTTTTTAATTCAAACGTTATGTTATACAATCTATTAAAACATAAGTAAAAGCAAATTTACAGCACAACGAAAAAAATAAGGGTACTTAACATTTAATGATGACGTGTCTTCATAACAAAAAAATCACCATAATCGTAAAGATTCATCTTCGACACTCTCCCGTCCATCTTTGAAACACTTGTGCCAACGAAACGCATGCGCCTTTACCATACAATTATCTCCAAACACTTGCTTACACATCTTTGAAGTATATGAGGCCAATTTACCAAGTTCCACACAAAACTCAATCGCGTAACTCTGTTCAAATGTTATCTGCATTTTAGAGCTGGAACCGACGTTAGCAACAGAGGTACACTATAACGACGATGCTGCCCAAACAAAGACTCCCAGGCGACTGCGGACCGGAGTGAGTGCCACCAGTAAATCCCACCACCCACCTAACCAGTTTGTGAGAACTTGAGAGGTATAGTCGCAACAGGAATAATTGAGTCTCATAACTTATTATACAGACCCTGTATTCTATTTATAAGCAGTTTCATGTCCTTGTGGCTGACTACTGAAGCACTTACCCTACGAATTAAATAGTAAGTTTCAAGCTTATAAACTATCACGAACTTCTAACCTTTCATGTGATTTAAAATATTTGGATTGTTTTAAATCATCTGTAGAATTTATTCACTTCTTCTCAAAAATCAAAAATTATCAAAAAACCTAAATGCAATTTAGGGTAATTGGAACATTGTACGTACTATTGATCCTAAAGTATACAGATTGCGAATACTTACTACCAAACGGCACGACCATGAAGGTCACGGATCTGTACGAAATTCTGGAAATATGTCAATTCCCACTAGATATGAGCCCAGGTAAAGCGATTTGACTGCATAGACCCTAGTTCGGCCGAAATAGGGGTCCAACGTTTCTAACTTGGCTCCAGAAACACAATGGTTTTTCCTTAGAAATTAAACTTTTTTTACTCTTTTCTGGATATTGCCTTACAGAATCACCTAACTAAATGTATTCACAGTATAAAGTGAATTTTACCGCCCCTACGTTGTATTAACTAGAGATGCGACAGATGTTAGGAGAGCAAATATTGTGCGAAAGTTTCAAATTCCAAAGAAAAGGCTAAATTGCAGTTCCAGAGCCAAACACGCATATTTAGATCGTCTTTGGTACCAAACTAAAGCCTATGCATTCAAACTAGTTTACCTGGGCTCATATCTAATATGAATTAGCATAAATCCAGAAGTTTATCCAGATTCGTGGCTCTTAAGTTTTTGTCGTCTCAACCACACTGATTTGCAGTGCTCCAGAATTGCAATGGCGTTTTTATTGGAATTTGAAACTTAGGGACAATATCTATCCTGCCAAGACATTCGGCGTCCATTGCAAGTGCGAAGAAAGGGGGGGGGGGGGGTCATTCTGTGTTGGGAATGCATTTAATTGGCTCATACTATAATGCAAATGCAAGAAAAGGTTTTAAAAAAGTTTAATTTCAAAGGAAAACCATTGCTTTTCTGGACTCAAATAAAGACTTCAGACCACCGTTGCAGCCGAACTAGGGCCTATGCAGTCAAACCGTTTTACCTGGGTTCATATCTACTGCGATTTGGTCTAAATCCAGAATTTCATCCAGATCGGTGACTCTCAAGTAGTGCCGTTTGGTAGTTAGCTTAATGCTCTTTGAGTTTGAAAACAACAATTCTTAATTTGTTCGTTTTATTTATTTATTTATCATTATTTATTATTGTTATTTTAACACTCATTGAGTCTTGGATTCAGTGCCAGCACACAATATTTTTAGTTAAATTATGTAAAGTACTTTTCCCCTTTTCATTCAAATGCAAAACTTGTAATGAAAATCATTCAGGAGAGTTACGTGTGTGACATCTTTTAAAAAGCTTCGTTAAAAATTTTCTGTCGAATGTTTGAAGATGAAAGTCAGGTTACAAGTATTATATATCAAGTTAATTAATGATATGAGATATTTTTCTTCTTGCCCCCCAATTTGACTTTGGAGGAAATCTTTTGTTCCTTTTGCGTTACATGTGTGACTAATAAAAAGTGACCTGCATATTTTGGGGGGTTAAGAACTTATCAAAAGTCTTTGAAAAATGACACATAATCATAGTAAAGCATCTGTGTTCATGATATTTCATAGTTTTTCCAAAAGAAAAATTTGATGATTTAGTAAAAAAATGGCAAAATCTGATATAAAAATATTTTAAACTCAAAAATGATGCAGGAATTGAAAAGAGCAGATATGTCTTTGTCAAAAAATGAAATTTGTTTCTAACTTATGGGATAAAAAAATTTTGGTGTTTCAGGACCACTTTTCGTGGAATTGCCCAAAGTAACTCAAGAAACCTAACCTAATGAGATTAATCAAGAATCTGTTAAAAAATGAAACTTCACTTCAAATAAATGTTTGGAGAACTGCTGCAAGTAAGGCTGAAGAGTTGGAATGATTTGGGGTAAAAGAGTCAGAGTCAGAGGTTTTAATATTCCAGAAGTCAGTCTATCATTTACCCTCGAATTCGCAGCCATGGCTGCAACAGCTTTGGATTCTAACTTTATTTTCGGGTTGACACCATTCTATTGTCACTTAAAAGGAGCAGATTGTTTCGTTCGGCGGAAGTAGAAAAAGATCACTTTCCTTTTTTCTCGAAAAATCTAAACTGCGGAAAAGGTGCATGTACATCATTAAAAAATTGATGTAAGTTCTTTTTAAACCAATTGACAGCAACTGGTCATGAAACATACTTAATGTTTACAAAAATTAATCAAGTCAGAATTTTTCATAAAAATGTTTAATTTTGGTTGAATTTCACAGATTAACTAGCTAATAAAAATATCAATAACAAACATATACATATCGTCGCCTCAAAGCAACGCTAACGCATGTAATCTCAGAAATAACATTAAGATATCCTATTGTTGCTCTGAGATGACAATATATTTATATTTTTCATGTACTTAATAAATACATACACACACTACTTAACAGGAATGGTAAAATAAAGTATAATAAAATAAAGTGCTTCAGAATGCATTTTTAACTTTTGTTTCATTTACTTTCCACAAAATGGATTTAGCTCAAAAATGATTTAAAAAAAAAATATGTATAAAGATTGTAACCCTTTTAACTTTTTTTCTTTAAATTTACTTCAGAAAAATACTTTTTACAGACTCTTATTAAAGTTTCGAAATCCTCAACTCGTCCCTGAAGCCTGTTATTAATGATGTAGAATTAAGACCTATATCAATTCCAAATAATTCTGATTTTGCTTCCTTGGCGAAGCTTTGGCGACACTATCAGAGCTTATTCCCGGAACAATCGCACGCACCAAAGCAATCCTTGTCCAGTAACCCTACCAAATGGGGGCGAATTGATAGGAAAGAATTGAAGGGCTCTGGGGAAACACGGATGGGGAAATGGCAGGGTAGGAGGAAAAAAGGGAGCAGGGCAGAATAAATACTCCCGGACCCTATAGATGTCTAGAATGCGAACCGAATACCAAATAACGTCAAGTGATTTTCTGCACCTTAAAGAAACTGGCTGCTTTCTTGTTTGCACAAAAACCGCTTAATGTTTTTTCAAACTGTAACCTTTTCTTTTTTGACTCTTTTACTTCTTTTTTATCCTTCTCTATTTGTTTCGCTTTTTATTTTTACATCAAATTTCTTTCACTTATTTTTTTTTTAGTATTGCTTTTTATGCTATTCAGTGGACTATTTAAGAGTGAAAAACGGTTTTCGGTGTGCAATGAGAGCGAGGTGTGACAAGTCGCGACAAGTTTCTTAAGCGGAAAGAGTTCTTTTAATTTTGTTTGTTAAAGAGCAAGGGTTAAGAATGAATTGTCTCTTAATTTACAGAGGAGTTTCTAGCAGGCAGAGTAATGGTGGGATGAAAATTGAATAAAGATTTCAAAGACGACTCATTTTTGCATAACCAAAATCTCATATATGGGCAAAATATTTTTCAAAAGTGAAGAAAAAAAAACAGACTATAGTGATAAGATTTTCAGATAGCCTTAGACTGTTACCTCTACTGGGCTTAATTTGCATAGAAGCTCACGAGAGCTAAGCTCTTTCATTTCTTTTCAATTCTATGTAAATTTTGATATTTTACGCGAAATTTAGGCTATTAAGCGCAAAAACAAATTGTGGGGACTACCTGCACTCCTTTTGTTGAAAATTAAGCATTGTTTATGTCTATAGTATGCGTACATAATTAAATGACTTCCAACTGCTTTTCAACTTAAAATACTTTGAGCATTCGTTACACTTCATTTTTGGGTTAGCAGATAGATGAACATTCTTTAATAGCAATAGATCTGTGGACATGGTATGCATGTTCTGAAAGTACCCTACTGCAGTGGTACCCAACTAGAAGGGTTAAAGGAACACACTGCACTATTAAAATTTTAAGAGCTTTTTTAGGGGCATTTTCTTTCTGAGGGCTCTAGGCTTTGGGGTATTTGGGGAGAGGAATGCTCATTTGCTCCTGGAAGAAATGTATCACCCCTGCCTACCGGAATAGCATAAAGAGAATCTTAGAAGCAGGTGGAAAAGGAAATATTTTTCAGGGTCATGGGTAATAAATACATCTGTTTCGAAGTCCCCTTGCGAAATCATGACACGGGCTGTGGCATGCCACGTTGCTGTTCTTATGAAGTTTACATTAGGTATAGTTTTGATGTTTAATCTTGTCTTCATCATCTTGAGTTTCTTCTTTGCCAGGGCTTCATTGCTGATTTAACCCCATTACCCCACTGTGGGAGACTCTGATGAGGATTTACCAGTACAGGTAAATGTTAGAAGCTGTTTAGAATCCTTAATTTGCCTTGAATAAAAATTGTTGAAACCTTTTATGCTGGCTGAGACTTTTTCCAATATGTATACTTAAGTTTTCAACCATCAAGACACTTATCACTGATATATTCAAGAGTTAAACGCTATGAACATTTAAACATTTAAACATTATGTGTGTAGATGCCTAGGCATCTACACACATTTTCTTCTCCCCAACCCCAATTTGCGCTTCTATAATCATCAAATTAATCTGAAATATTCTTTTTAAAGTAGCAAAACTGATACTGATTCTCCACCCCCCTTAAAAATAAGTACTAATAAATAAATAAATAATAAACTAAATGAAATAAATAAAATCGAGACATAAAAAATCTTCCACGTTCTGGTAAAAATTATCGAGTCCAGAAAAAAAAAAAAAAACACCTCCACGGATCATTGTAGCAAGTTTAAATTTCGAAATGTAGTTATTTTAATCCATTAACGAATTATGTAAATTTAATGTTATAGCAGTATACTTACTGTAAGAGTTAGTTATGGTCAGTAATTTTTTTTTTTTCACTTTTTTCAAATTTATACGAAAGTTTCAAGTCATAACTCTTCAAAACTCAAGTTTAGACTTATTGATTTTTGCTTAAGAGCGTGAGATATATTTCAAGCTGTATATTATTCTTTCGCTGTCTGTAAGAATTTTTTTCTTTTTGAAAAAAAAAAAAAATATCTAAAACCTCAAGCAGGTAGCAAAGTTACTTATCCGTCATTTTTTCTAGTTAAAACTGACTGATACTTAAGTTACTAATTAAGTTAAAAAAAAAAAAACAAGCACAGTAAAGTTTACTCTTTTTAACTCTTTTTTTTCTTTTTTAAAATTATTTCTTAACAAATATAGTGCAGCTTTTTCTGCTTTTTTGGTAGTTTCTCAGGGGTATCTTTATTCAACAATTGATACCCTAATAAATTCATCAAAATAATAGAAGAGACTTCATTTTTTTATATTACAAAAAAGGATGACTTTTTTTTTGTCAATAAAAAACGCAATTTACTTATGATCTTAAACACAGGTTCGTATGATCTTAAGCACAATAAAATTCCTGATGTCGATGTCTTACGCATTGATATTTTTTCAGACTTTTTTTATAACCTTAGAAGTACTACCAAAAAAAAAGAAGAACCATTCCGAGGCATAGCGGACAATACAATCCACCCTTATATTTTTACAAAACGAAAAAAGCACCTGGTCTTTCATATGTTTACTGGTATTCTCAGAACATAATCTCTCTTTTCCCACTGTAGCAGAAGAGGGAAAGCTTACCTACTAGAACCCAGAAACAGTACGAAGATGGTCTCTTACAAGGATATCCGATTACAAAGCGAGAATAAAGGGCAAAGGAAGCCTTTTTTTTTTTTTTTTTCGCGTTACTCTTCGAGTTCATCTAGAGGGTCGAGCAATCCTGTGGATGGCTATGATTATAATTGGTCTTTTAAGGTATCGTTCGATTTGTTCGTCCGTGGGTCGCTGTTGAGCGTTCGAACATAATGTGTTTTTTATGGACTTCTTATGTAGATTTTTTTTGTTATTCAGTTAGAGTTTTCAGAGACTGTTCTTTCCCTTCAGATGCGTGCCTAGAAAAACTAGAATTGCAGAAAATGTTTTTTTTTGTTAAATAGACATAAAAACTTAAAGCGTTTTTTTAATGTTTATTCGTTTTTTGGAATAACAAAGGTACTCTATGAGTGAAAGTTCAAATAGAGATATTTATCTAGTGTTTGGGAAACGAATATTAAAAGTTTCTCCTGACGGTTTTCAGTGGAATATTGTCAGCGATATATTGAGCGTTTAAAATTTCCCCTATTCCCTTGAGAATCTGTCGCATACGTAATGTTGTTCAAAAGATTCACTATTTTTCTTTAATTATGTTTCAAGTTCGTCCTCGGTTTTTTCCCTTGTTTTTTAGAGAGGATTTTTTTCTTTTGCAGAATGAGTGTCAGGTGAACATTTATTGTAATGCCTTCCTGGACCGAAGTCAACTAGCAGCATACTACAAATCAGGGAATCCCAATGACCCTTGCTGGCATTCAATTTCAGAAAGTATGCAAAACTAATTTCTGAAAAGTGAAAGGATAATAACAAGGACATGAAAATTTTCACTATTGCTGTTTGATTTTTTGTATTGTTTAAATAAGGTTTTAATATTTTCCCCAATTGTATTTTTAGATTATACTGACTGTATAAGAAATATAAAATTGTGTACTTTGATTTGTCCTTTTTAAGAAGACACATTGTTTTTCAGCTTGAAAGTATTGCACTGTCAAAAGTTACAAGTGATTCGGATACAAAAACCTTCTAATACGGACAGATGTTAGCGTTGCCAAACTCTTCTCCTGGGAGCAGGGTTTCTTTTAACATTCTTTTTATGAGTACAAGCTTCTAGGATAGTTTGGACTTATGAGTTAAACAATTCCAGTGGGGTGGAGGGGGAGGGGTTAACTTTAACTCCTCAATCTTGCTGCGTCCCACGCACAGCCAACAGCAATAGAAGGACAAAGAAGGTTATTGTGACCTACCAAAACAGACTTGTTTGGAAAATTTTGTCTGTCAATTCGGAAAAATTATTGTTTTTTCTGTCAAAAATCCTTTTTTTAGTGGTGTCTAATGTCTCTTCTCAATTCATGTAGGCATGGCTGCATGTCCATATTTTATTATTCGGTAAATCGAGAACCCCCCTCCCCCCATCTCATCCTCCCCAAAAGATTGGGGCTCATCTTATTTCACTAATCCATGCGGTACAAATAACGCATGTCTGCTGAACAGAAACACTGAGGCTATTGAAGAGCACCCCTTTCATGATATCCAACACTCCCTCCTTGCTCGAAAACGAATTTGCGAAAGATTTTAAAACAACATTCCCCTACCTTTCCCACTCAGGCTGCGGCGGAGAATGAGCCGCCGTTTATTAAGACAGTTGAGTAATTCGTTCGGGAGGGGGAACTCATGATAGCTTACTCACCGAAAATTTATGCTGTAGTTGACCCCAGATGATACTGTCTAGTATTTAGTAAGCGTTTTGCTGTTGGGAGGGAATGCGTTTTGTGGCTGAGCTTGCTCGCGACAATGAATGTTGCGCCGGACTGCATTATTTTAGTCGAGTTAAGTGGTGGCTCGAGGCATTTGCAGTTAAGAATTTTGTTAATTCGTGCCAAGATATTTTCGAGTCAGTTTATGACGCGTGATTTCGAGACATTCAACATATTACTTCTCTTCTTATTTTGTCGTACAGATGTATTGTACTGTGGTCCCTCTTTTAAATTGACGTTCCATTTAGGTTTATTCAGCGTACGTTTAATTGTGAAAATATTTCTATGGTTTCGAGCGCTGCTGACGAAAAAGGATGAATGTATGCCTTGAATGCAATATCGATATCGCTTGTAACAAAGAAAGGACAGTTTTGTAAATTGATATTTTACATATTCATCAATTTTCTAAGTTGTTATAAATAAGTAAAAATTAAGATCAAGAACGAAATTTTGTCTACAACGGGGAAAAAAAACTCTGTAAATATAACAAATTCTTGGCAATTGAGAGGATACAAGAATCCTGCACATAAATAATAGGAAGAAAATATCTTTTTCAGGAACGTTTAACGTATTTCAAAACTACATTGAAATCTGAAATCGTATTCAATTTCTCCAGTTTCATTTTAAATTTATAAGTTTTTTTTATTATATCCTGTAAGTGAACTTCTTCAGATAGAAAGATATACTAATTTCACTGAAAATATCTTAACACGAATAGTATAAATCCTTATATAAATTCCCAACTTACTTCGGATCTTCAGCAATTTAGGTGCGGTGGAACTTTTGTGCCTTAGTAATTCACACCGGAGGATTTTCGAAATTAGAAAAGAAATCCAAACATCTCCAAATTTGAAGTTAGGGTCCTAAAGTTGCATATAAACTCTCTTTTCTCCCAAAGAATTTTATACTACTTAAAAGCCTGTAAAAATCGCATCAACTTGAGTTTCTTCGACGTCGGTATACTTATTCGCTTACCCCACTAGAAATATTCGTTTCAAAGTATTAAATTTGAAAAGATTCAGCAAAAGTCGCCTCAGACTGTAGAAAAATCTGAGCAACAATACTAATAGGAAGAATTGATCACAATTTAATCGCAGGTAGATATAAAAATGTATTTGTTATTTCTGTTTAATGCATGAAATGTAATAATTAAAAAATAATTTTGGACAAATTGTTTCTGATATTGAACAAAGTTTATCTTAATTAGAACAACAACTTTTCATTGTTTTTCATTCCAAGTTGGTAAATACAAAAAGACAACCCTGCAGTTATTGATTCTTCAATTTCTTCAGATATCCGCTTACAAAAATATTTTTACTACAAATGATAATCTTCTTTCACACCTAAATCTGACAATCTGTTCTTTTTTCGATTCTTTGATAAGTCATTAGATAGAAGATTTTTAATGCTCGAAAACTTCTCTTAACCTGACAAAATGTTTTCTACCTACAGTTTCCAAGATGGAAAAACAATATTTTGTACATTTTTTTGTGAAACATTTAAGCATATTAATATTTTTAGCACACATTTCGTACAACTGAAGTATTTTTCTTATAAACTAAAATAACGAACAATAATGATGTTCATAAAAAATAAAAATCCCTTTATACCAATGAATGATTTTCTCCACATATGCTTGATTCATTGGATAGAAATCTTCCACAAATAGATGCATATTTCACCAAAGTCATTTTGAGTCTCTAAATTTTATGACTTTTAAAAATGACATTAGAGCAAACCCTTTAGCACATATTTAGAGCTGCTTGCGGATTTTCAAGAGAATGTAATCATCCGAAAGAAAACTTCTCTACTTCTATTTATATGTTCTTTTAAGTTGCGATAAAAATATGGAGAAAAGCAAGAAGCAAGAACACAAAGCACAAAAGATTTTAGCCTATTTCTCCGGATAAAACTGTTATTCAACCTGCATGAAACATTGTAAAGATTGAACAGGAGAATCACTTAAATTGAATTTTAATCGGCATTAATACATTAATAATATGTACACCAATTCCTTTACATCTACTGCCTTTCGTGTTATATTTGTAACAAAACTTTTTGATTCAGTAATTCGTTAAAAGTGGCATCAAAAAGGAATTTATGTACTGTGAAACCTGTGTAAGTTGACCACTTGCGGTGCACTACTTTAGTGGACAACCTAAGCAGGTGTTCAACTTACAGAGGTTGCTTTACATGATAAGAGCTAATTCCGTGCCTGAAAAAAAGTGGTCAACTTAGACAGGTTGTCAACTTACAAGGGTGATCAACTTCACTGGTTTTATTGTACTTTTATTTCTTCATACTCCTCTAAAGTATCCTTGTTACACACCTTCGAATGGGAGATTACTCACGTGTATTATGTTCTTTTGCTCACAATTTGAAAAGAAAAATAGGAAAAAATCTTTCAACACTAATTGTAAATTGTTTTGAATAGATGTTTGCTGACAAATTCTCTAAAAAAATGCAGTCACTGTTATAAAGGCTGTGGGGCCTAATCGGTAAGGCATCGGACTTGTGACTGGGTAGTCTCGGGTTCGATCCTAACCGATCGAAGATCCATCGTCTTCATTTATGGTGACTGGGGGGACGTTAAATATGCTCGTGGGTCACAAAGTCTTCCAAGTGAAACGAAACCTCTGGGGGTACTGCACCAGACATTGCTCGGTTTCTGGTTTGGATAAAAAAAATCGGAGGAGTCTTTAGGGTCCTATCCAACTGGTTAAACCACTAATAGGTAGGTACGTTAGACCCTGGAGTGAAAAGTGAAAAGTCGCTGTCATATTATCCTTGTTGAATGTGACACACACCAAATACTGCGAGAGATTTTCAATATGGCAAGTAATGTCTTTTGCTGGGTTGCGCTATTGAAAGCTGGATTAGAGTATGGAAAACATAAGTTATCTATTTAATGAACACTTTATGAAAATACTCATAGGAATTTCATTTGTCGTGACAGCTCGATACATTAATTAAGTTTAAGTAGAGTCTCGAAATACGAATTAAAAACTTCACCGAAATTTACAGCTGTGTTAACTTTATCAATAGTTGAAATCACATTATAGTTTTATTACTAACCTTAGTAAGCAGTTGAGAATTACGTATAAATGAGACTTTGATGCAGAAACTCCCAAAAGCTTTAAAAGAAGGGTTAGCTATTTAACTGGCTTATCGTTTTTAAATGATTGCTACTTAGGACTTTATCTTTTATTCCAGTTATGTGCTTGCTTCCCTTTAACTTTCAATAGATGAATAAATATTTGTAAGCAAAATTCAATTGCGTGCAAGAGATGATTCAACATATCTGATGTTGATAAGTTGATCTGATTGGTTATTTAAACGCTGTTAATACAAGTTTCTCTCCTTATTACACATTTTAAATCCTTGATTACGTCCTTTAAAACTGTATAACATGCACGAAGAAAAACTTGTATTTTTGTTTGAAAGTTATTCGTAAAAAAATGTTTTTGTGCACAAAAGTAAATTTTTATGGTCAGCTACAATTGTCGTATAAGGTATTTAAGTAATTATATCTCATTAATAAAGATAATACTGTATTCCTTGAATGATACCGTGTAATACCTTACAAATTACAATAAAACCTGTGAAGTTGACCACCCTTGTAAGTAGACCACCTGTCTAAGTTGACCACTTTTTTCAGGCACGGAATTAGCCCTTATCATGTAAAAGAACCTCCGTGAGTTGAACACCTGCTTAGGTTGACCACTAGTGCACCGCAAGTGGTCAACTTACACAGGTTTCACTGTATAAGAGTTTTTCTTTTTCCAGAAATGCTTAGAAATGACCAAAAAGAACTCAAAAAAAGGAAAATTCTCTTGGAATATTTGAAAGAGCGTGTTTCGGAGGAAATAGCCATTCTTATGTTAACCGTAAATCAAAATAACATTTATTAACTAACTCGGATTAAAACTTTAAACATTTTGTGAAAATTTTCTTTAAAAACAACTTTTAAAAAACGTGGTTCGTTGCTTATTACGTCAGTAAAACAGTTTATTCATTTGTGTATCCACTTAACCCACGTTGGGTATAGTTGATTCACTTCGAAAAAAAAATCTTAAGGATTTTTTTTAATTTTTATTTTTTATGTGAAAAAAATTGTGTCAACAAAGGTTTTAAATCATTATTTCTTAGAAAAGTATTAATAATAACACACAAAATTTTCGTTCTCACGAAACATTAGTAGTAAAGAAGAAAAACATGAATGCAAAATGGCGTACCGACTATACCCAGTCTCTCCCATGGTAAAATAATATCAGTTAGTAAATACTAAAAATTTCAACCAGAACCCATTTCAATGCGATTTTGATTTACAAATATACAGTAATTCATTGTTTCCATGGAGGGTTTTCAAATTCTACAGACCCCCTCCCTCCTACCTGAAAAAAGTAGCAGAAAAAGAATGCAAAAGCAATTCAAGTTTTATTTATGCATCTTGCATGCTTCTTTTATTTGTGAACACGTGGTCACGCGGTTTAGTACATCATTGCGAGAGTCCAAAGTTCTTGCCGTACCCTACCTGACATGGTACATCAACGTTATGGCCAGCACGTGTTATCTTTTCCCGAAGCTTCTTCTAAATCTTGGCAAAAGGAAAACTTCATCCTTTTCATACCCTCAAAAGAAAAAGTGCACAAGAATCCGATGTACGGTCAATAATGTTGATAGTACAACTTTGAGTAGAGTGTGGCAGAAATTGATGACTATCGCTCTGATGTATGCCGTGTGACCGATAGTTTACAAAGAACATTTATAAGACATATGAATAAAAATTTTTTTTTTCTTCATCATTTTAAATGTTATTTTTTGCTGTATTCGTTTCAGTTTTTTTCTCTATAGTGTTTGAAATCCAAGAAAGAACTTTACATAACCCTGTGTTACAGGCAGCAAACGCAGTACAAAACAAAATATTGGATAGTATTAGAAAAAAACCCAAAGCAATTTACTTTGAGTTTTTAATAGGAGAGGTTATAACATAATTTTTGTGCATTTTTTAAGTTAAAAATTACGTTTAAAATAGAGTTTTTAGCTTGCTTTGGCTTGAATTAAAAAAAAAACTGTTTTGTAAAGAAAAATGTTCATTAAATAAATTATTAAAAATGATAAATTCAATTTGCATTCCCACAAATCATGAAAATTTTTGTGAATGCGATAAGCATTTTGTCTGATAATGTTTTTTCAACCATTCTTTAGCGAGTTATTAACAACTAACTAATTCACAGAACAGTAGGCTGTATATTCATTAACTAATTATTATCTCTCAGAGTCAGACTTCTATTTTCTATTGCAGGAGATTAAAGTTTTGTAATGAATTATTATTTATAGGGTTATGTTTCACAATAAATAAGCGTCCTTACCTTTTATTGGTACTGGATTTCCGTCTGACATGTTCAAAGGATTGTTCAAAGTCGATGTACAGTCCTTGGCATGACATGCATTAGTTCCGACAAGGCCTTCTACTGGCCTGATGCAAATGTTACCACCGGTTGGTGGGCTCCTTTCACTTCGTACCGGAGTACTTCCGGGTGGAGTACCTGATAAATCGAGCCTTAATTTACAGACGACATTTGGAATGACCAGAGTTTCCGAAGAATTATTAGGGATGACACCGTTCGAGTTTTCGTGGTCCCTTGGTGGAGATCGAAAGGGAGAGGATGACTTCTTGCTTTCAGGACATGAAAGATTCAGAGGTTGCTCCACTGGTGCAGTCCTCATTTCTGTATGGGGCATGAGGGGTATGACCTGTTTTGGTGTGCCATTCATTAGAGGGACCGGAGTGAGGGAATCTTGTGGCACAGGGCTCATGGGACAGTAGTTGCCATTACTATTATTATTGTTGTTGTTGTTCATAACGTCTGAGCAGAAGTTATTGTTCATAAATGGTGAAATAGGTGTTCTTCTGTCCCGAAAGCCAAGTATGTCTGCAATAAAGTGAGGAGTAGGATACCTCGGCGGTTTTGCGTACACATGAGGATGCCATGTCCGGAGTGGCGCTAAGCCTTGGTTTGGGGAAGGGGCCATCTGTTGCTGGTGTATCTGGGAGTGATTTTGGAAGGATGGTGGCGAACTTGACCCACAGCCGTTCGCTTGCATCATGTAAAACTCTTGCATTTGGTATGACCGTTGTGAGTCAGTTTTACTGAAAAGTAGGAATTTTTTCTTTTGGAAAAAGCATTATTTAAAGCTTTTACGGTTCTGGAATAAATTACTTTTTTCATTCAAAAATTTCATTATATGACAACATTGTTCATCTTATCGCAATTCTTTTTATTGCATTTTATTTTCCTGTGCTAATAATAAGATTTTTGATGATGTCAAATCAAGGTGAAATTTAAAAAGCTCAGAAGAAACCACAATAATCAAAAATCAGTCTTTAAATTGCTTTGTTCACGTATTTCTTTCTTATACTGACTAATCTTTGTCGACGTTTTCTTTGCAAACTATTTAAAATCAAGAGTCAAAAGCATTATTCAAACAAAAATTTTACGCGTGAACAATATTTTGAATACAACACATTGACAAAACCTTACTTTTACAGAATTGAATCCTTTGAGAAACAACGAAACGTAGTTGCCAATGTTTTATGCAAATAAGTTTTAAATCTTCCAAAAGTTTTTAAGTGGAGCAACCAACTCCAACTGCCGATGAAAACTTCATAGAAAGCACAAATTTCCGTTTAATACGATCACCGACGAGAAATGCTTTTACATGTTTTTGCCTACTTTGAAAGAAAAAAAAGAAGTTAAAGACTTTCTTTCGTGTATTTTGCCAGCTTGAGAGAAGAGCACGCCGCGGCGCCCCAAAGCGAACACACACTCGAATGGAAAGGGTTGAGACGAGCAAACGATTTGCTCCCGAGTTTCACGAACGCTCTGACGCAACTGAGAGGAGCACGCGGCATCGCTTCCTAAAAGGGGGTGATGGCAGGGAGGATTCGAAGGGAGGTGGAGCGAGATACGTTCTAAGAGCCGGGGGGCATCGATTCTGGGAGGGGGGAAAGGATGGGTAGCTATAATCCTCGCGCCCAATCAATAGAGAGGGGCTGCTCCTCGGGAAAATGTCTTAATTTAAATGCGTGGCAATTAATACTGAATCACTTGGTACCACAAACGTTGCTCGGCCAATGGCAGAGATATGAATGTTTGTCCATAGGGGCTCAAGATGTTTGTTTTTGTTAGGTAGTGGTAGGGCCGGAGCGTTCAGGTTGCCGCCCCACGCATTCTGTCTTTTGCAGTGTCCTGTTATTTGTTTTCGCGGAGGCGAAGTTTTCTTGGAATCGCTTGGCAATTGTAGTTCGGGCCACTGGCTGTCTTTTGTGTTTGTCAGAGAAGCTATATTCAGCAAAGACTAAAATCTTGATAATGGTACTTAGCGCTTACCGAACTTATCCAGAAAAAATCTCTGGCATTTTATTCTGAAAAGCAATGATTTTAGACAGTGATCAAGAACTAATGCGCTGAAGAAAAAAAAAAAAAAAAAAAAAGAAGAAAATAATAATAATAATAATAAAGCGGAAGGACATTCTGCAAGACTTTAACCAAAAAACCTTTTCTTCCCACAATTTATCTGAACGCCCCGAAAAGGCCCGAAAGGGGGGAAAAATCTTATTTTGTGTTTTGAAAATTAAGGAATAGAAATAAATGTATGAAACCTATGAACGCGACAGTTTTCATTGCAATAACATTGATTTTTTTTTTTTTTTTAGTTTTAGTGAACACTTGCTATAACTAGGGAAATTCGCCAAGTAAGACTCTCCCCGACAGGGCAGCGAGAAACTGATGTCGTTCTCTAAATAGCTTCTCACAATCTAGAATGAACAGTCACAGCTCAAAACTTGAATTTAATGTCATTTTTTCAAAACATTTCCTGTGCACAAAATTAGGCTTTTAAAATGTGTCAAAATCATTGTAATACTCAATGGTCCATATCTTGTTTTGGATTTGTTTTAAAATGAGAAAGACTGTTCATTTTGAGAGCTTTTTATGATAACTGATGAAATTTATTTGTCTGTTATTGACTTAATTTTCTTTAATGAATAATGAATTTCTTCACATTTTAAATAACGCATTCATGCATAAAAATATCACTGATTGTTATGTGTGATATTGATTTAACAAAAAAGTTTTTTAAACAATCCTGCTTTGGCACCCCATAATGAATCTTTCATAATCGTTCCATTCATTCATAAAAAATGATATCACTGACTACATTTTGCAAAACAAATTCGTTCATTCAAAAAAAAGAAAAAAAAATTAATTTGAATTTTGACACCTTGAATTCAAATTATGTTTTTCGCAATCACGAGTGTGTGTATGTAGGCGTGTGTGTTTGTGTGTGCGGATTATGTGTATGTGTGTTTGTGTCTGTGTGCTGGCATAAGTGTGTGGGTAGTTGTGTGTATGAATGTGTGTGTGGGGGGGGTATGTGTATGTGTGTGTTGGCATATGTGTTTGTGTCTGTGTGCAAGCATGAATGTGTAGGTAGTTGTGTGTATGTGTGTGTATGTTGTGGTGTGTGTGTATGTGTAGGTGTCT
Source organism: Uloborus diversus (assembly GCF_026930045.1). NCBI lineage: Eukaryota > Metazoa > Arthropoda > Arachnida > Araneae > Uloboridae > Uloborus > Uloborus diversus. Next base: position 146,696,797 of record NC_072731.1, read on the forward strand.
GTATGTATGTGTATGTGTGTTTGTGTGTGCGTGCGTGTGTGTAGTTGTGTATGTATGCGCTTGTGTGTAGGACATGGATGCAACCTGGAGACGGCTTTCGCTATAGGAGCAGCATCGTGAGGAGCCCGTTGACGGTGATGGTTCGGAGGATGGCGGTGGGAAAAATCAAAGGACCTCAAAAGCAGTCAAATGAGAACAATAAGCAATCGTGATTGCTCAAAAAAAGAATAAAAAAAATAAATAAATAAAATGATTTGTCGAGAACTTTTTTTAAAATAAAACTTAAAGAAGTCCATTCCAACCGGCAAAAAATGGAATGATGAGGCGGTGGGAGGGCGGGAGTGAGCAAGTTTTGATATTTTATTGCTACCCAACCCATGAAAGAGAGCGGGATGTTGAAATTTACTTAGTTTGATATTGTCCGTGCAATTTAACGAACACGTAAATTTTGCTGATTTTGTCTTCATCGTTAAAATTGTTATAATATAATTGTGCAGTTAAAAAGTTGACAGAACAGACCGTTTCTTCAGAATACTTTTTTAATTTTTATTTTTAAAAATAAATTATTATTATTTTTTAAATATAAATTAAAATGAATAAACCTCTAAATACAAATAATTTTTTTCATGTTGATTTAATATGCAAAAATGGACGTAGTACAACATTTACTATACGAAGATTGAACTTTTAGTAAAAATATGCCAACATTTTATTTAGTAAACAAAGAAACCAGTCCATTTGACAACTTAATCACGTGTTTAGCTTGGCCAAGAATAATTAGGGGACAAGCAGCCGGCGAATGCGAATATTAAAGGTGAACTTTTTTTTTTATTCCAGAGAGAAAACCTAAAAGTGGCATAGTAGTAAACAGGCTAGCCTCCTATTTGTTTAATTTTGGTCTATATTTTATGTGAACACAGTATAGTTCTTGAGCTTGAAACGTGATTTAGGCAAGAAGGCGCTTCAACACCGATATTGGCGCAAAAACATTGTTCAACAGTGGATGCTTCACTGATGGTACCTTTCTATGAAGATGACGCAGAAATGTTTTTTTTTTTCCACTGCGAATAATATTTGAACATTGGTGAAACAATTGGTTATGATTTAATGCAGGGGAGACTGGATCCAGTCAATACATGCTTGAAATTTATTCAGGAGTTTTAATTTTGAGTGCGTATGTGTCCTGAACTGAGTCTGAGAAATCTACTTTATGCTAATTTGACCACCGTAGGCGGAAAAAACATTCGTTAAGATTTTTTTAATATGAAACAATTATGTCAATATAGGTTTTGAAATTATTGTTTGTTAGGAAAATAGAAATAGTAATACATGAAATTCTATTTCTTACTAAATATTAGCTGATACATTTCGAATTATATATATATATATATATATATATATATACAAACATACATCTTTAAAAAAATGTTAACAAAGGTGTTGAAGTCAGTAATTGACAGGAAAATAGAAAAAGTTTTGTGAATGAAATTCTATTTTGATGTGCAGCATTTAAAATAGTAGAAAATCCAAATTAAACTAGTATATCTGATCTCCGCTTAACTGAATTTCGATTTCAAAAAAAAAAAAAAAATAACTCTAATTTGAATTCCGAAACTTTGAATTCAAATTATGTTTTTCGCAATCACGAGTTGCGACAAGACTCTACTGGTTAGAGTTATTGTTTCTAGAAATGGCTCCCCCGCCCAAGCATGTCCCTCCTCCTGGGTGCTTACGTGTATATAGTTGTGTGCGTGTAGGCTTACGTGTGTGCACGTAGGCGTGTGTATGTGTGTAAAGGCGTGCGCGCGTAGGCGACTGTGCATGAGCATGCGTGTGTAGGACATGGACGCCACCGCCCAGCAAAAGTGGATTCCGGGGGACAGTGCTCAGGACCAGCCGCGCCGCCGCCAGTGGACGGTGGTGCTGCAGGCCTGGTCCAAGCTGAAAAAGGAACCGGAACATCAAGGACTGTCAAGTGAGAACAATAAGCAATCGTGATTGCTCCCAAAAAAAATGTTTTTATGTGCTTTTTTTCTTCAAACTGGTTTTTACTTTCCTAGCAGTCATCGTACTTTTTCTGTAAAACTGTCTTTTCTGCGTTGGTTGGCAGCACCGCAGGAATCAACAGCAAGTGGAGTTGTCGGAAATAAATTACGAAGTACATTCAAAAAATAATTCATGACTATTTTGAAGCTCAACCGCATTCAGTTTCTTGTTCTTTCATGGATTTTGCAAGCATTTGTGCAGAATTGGTTATTTTTGAACAGATACATGAGTAGCAAGTAGTTCAGCAAGTAGTATATTTTTTAATAACAGAGTTATCTTTTTTTCATCAGTCCGAATTTTCGTTAATATTTGAAAAGCTAATATTAAAAGTTTAAATACCACTAATATATATATATATATATATATATATATATATATATATATATATATATATATATATATATATATATATATATATATATTAAGGTGGTCCTTATTTTTGAAGTTGCAGATATTTTACGTGACGCCCCCTCAATTTGTGTTCCATTGTACAAATAAATGATCTTTGCAAAATTTAAAGTCAATCCATGAATATTAACACGTGCCCCTAGGGCCCCCTTTTTTGAGTTTCGAAGAAAAAATTGCGGATTTTTTCATTTTTATGTAAAAATATTCTAACGTTTTATATTTAAAGTAATTTTGAACCTCAATAGGTGCTGCTACTTCCAGATCGACTATTCTCTCACTTTCATTCTGTAAAATTTAACATGTTACAGAGAATAAAATGTACACCAATGGCCTTGGGTAAAGCGTACCGCTCTTCTGCGCTTGTTCCAACCAAGCGGCAGGGGAACGTTTCTTCCCATCAAGATGGACACAAGGGATTCTATAGTCCATTAATGAATGACCTAGGTCATTAATGAGCGAACTTTTACAACAACAAATTGCCTCCCCCAGGCTTTGCGGGCAAAATTTTAATTCCCTGTGTATGTAATAGGTGTGGCAAAGAGAGTCGCAAGGTTCCAATGCTATAAATATAAGTAATTGCAATTATATTTTAATTCGCTGTTCTTTAGTTATAAACGTACATAAAAGCTTATGCAATTCTTAATTTTTAAAATATAAATTTCGAAAAATGCTCGATTACAGCTAACATAAAAATATACTGTATTTTCCACAGCTATAATATAAATTTAAAAAGAATATCCAGATCAGAACAATGTAGAAATCTATACTTTAAATTAATTTTCTTCTATTTTAGTACATAATCCTTTATTATCATCAAATTCTTGCGATTCACAAGATTTAGAACCGAAATGGGTATATATCTATCCTAACCTGTTGAACTTTTGTTTTCTTCAGCTGCTCTACCACAATGCAAAAAAGCTTGACAACTATTGATATCTGCCTGCCTTTCATCACTGTTAGACAAATGCCATATTAGGGATAAAGAAGTTGTTCATGCAATTTTTAGAGCAAAAACTGAACGGTGATATATTACATTTGGATTGCCATCATCATGCACTTGAAATCGTACTGCAGACTGTGTCCTTAAAGAAGTTCTTGTCTTTCTTAGTTCTAAATCAGATATACAATTATTTAAGCGCTTCAAAATTTTGTGGAAAGATATCCATCATGCAGAACTTATAACATTTCAATCAAGTACACATACTACGTAAATTCTAAAAGACGAAGTGGATGACATATTATTGTCCGTAAAAAGCGGAATTGAGAAAGATTACAGAGAATTCTCATAACTTGTAACAATATTTCCTGGTAAATTTCCTCCTACAGGGATATGTTTTCGGCAACCTGGAGCTTATCCCTGAGCCACATGGGTGGCAAAAGGAATTTTTGTTTGAAAATTTTTATATTTAGGAATCAATTTAAATTGTCCTTACATGAAAAGAAAGCCCTTCAATGCTGTTTTACAAAGCTCTTTTACAATTAAATGCTGTATGAAGATATATTTTTTTGCAGCAACTCAATTGAGGCTCCTTTGAATAACATAATATGTCTGAAAAACTAGCAGCGTACAAAATGACGACAAACATGCAGCAGAAGCAGTGATTGGAAATTCATAAATCATTTATGGTATTTAGAGGATAAACTAGTAGCTTTGTCCGTATTGGATGAAGGAATTAACGTTGAAGATAGGAAAAGACTAGTCCAAAAAATGCTTGTGATAAGGAAGACGTGACTGATGACTGTTTAAAAAATTTCAGATAACAGTAGATGATATAGAATACTTTCTTAGTAAAGATCTTCCTCTTTACAGAATCAATTACGAGTCAATAAAATTGTTTGGTAAGTTGCAAATACTAAAAGATTTTTTCCTATTTGATCCTGATTCACGGCAAAATGTTTAAGCTATTTAAAGAGAAGAGAGATTGTTAAAATACTGAAAATTGTGAATGATGCAACTGAAAGAGGAGCACAATTAATCGAAGAATTTTAGAACAAATTTACCAAATGTGATTCAAAAAGCAATTTATTTTACAGACCGTCCAAGACAATCGGAAAAAAATACACGCTATCGAGATACATTGAGAAAAGTGTACGATTAAAGTAATGTTCCTAAAGCATTATTTCATTCTTATTCAGTAGTAAGTAAAATCTTTAGATGATATAAAGTAATTTAAAAGGTTAATTTTAGTGCTACCTCATTGTAAAAATATTTTGCAAACCTAGGAGAAACGATGTACTGGGTCAGCGCCGATCCTAGGGTGTCGGCCGCCCGTGTGCAAAAATCTAATGTGCCGCCCCTGAAGAGCAATTTTCATGTTTTGACTAATACTTAACGCCCATATAAATCTTTCTTCAAATTTCTGTATCAAGTTCTAATTTAAAAAAAAAAAAAAAACCAGAAGGATTAATTTATGTAAAAAGTTAGAAACTCCTTAGGTACAATTTATATCTTTGAAGAAAGTAATAGGTACTAAAATTTACTAGTCGTAAAAACGCATTTTATAATCTGCCTTTAGTGACATCAGAGGAGAGGGGGGGGGGGAGGATCGCCCCCGGAAAATATACAAAATTGGCGTATGAAAAATAGCTGTAATTAATCTTTGATTGTGCTTGGTTGCAAGGACAAAAGAGTCGGGAACATTCAAGGTGCATGGAGAAATTTTCAATATTGACGTCAAAAATTGCAATTTTAGGAAATTTTTCGAGATTTGGAGTTCTTTTCTAAAATTCTTTCAAAATGGATGTCAAATTGCAGCTATTTTTTTGTGACCTTAATTTAGGAAGGATCGGCGCTCTTCCCGAAAATTTTCTGAAACAGAACTTTTAAACACGCAATTTCAGGTTATCTTTGTTGAAATTGCTGGAAAGAGGAAGATTCGGTCGTCTCCTATCAAAAGTTTTCGAAATTGAAGTTTAAAACTCCAATTTAGACTTTTTTGTGACGTTAGGGGGTTTGGCATCTTTCCTTCGGTAATTTATCGACACTATTGCTTCAAAAACACATTTTTGGCTAGATTTGGACACGATAGGGAAAACGGTAAAATACTCCGAGAACTGAAATATTTTTCGGAATTAAAATCAATTTTAGGCTATTTTTGTGAAGGAAGGATTTTGGGGCTCTAAAAAGCGCAATTTTGTTCTATCTTTAGTGACGTTAAGAAAACCGGGGGACCTTTCTGAATATTTTTCGATATTAATATCTGAAAAATACAACTAAAGACTTTTCTCCACCTCACCTCGGCGATTGATGGGGGAGGCCGGATGCCCTAGCGCCGTGAAAATTTATATAAGCCATCCGGAATTTTTCAGAAATGGAAGTCCCAAAATCATATTTTAGGCATTGTTCGATAACGATGGGACAAATAGCGGGCGGGGGTTCAGTGTGCCCTCAAAAATTGTTTTTTGAAACTGAAGTCAATTTCAGGCTAGTTTAGGCAGAAAGGGTTTGGTGGCTCCACGGAACCGTCTAAAAACGAAATTTTGAGCTATAGTGATTACGTTGGAAAAAAGAGGGATTCGGGGTATTTTGCCAAAGTTCTTCGAAGTTGATGATTGAAAAACGCAATTTTAGTTTGTTTTTAAATACGTTAAGTGAGAAAAGGTGGGATTGGGGGCCTCTCTAGAAACGCTATTTTAGACTATCTTTGGTGGTAATGTTAGGGAATGGATTTCAGGGCCCTCTACCGCAAAAATTTCGAAAAAGAAATTTCAAAAATGCCATTGATCAATTTTTGATGACGTTATTGGGAGGGCTGTCTCCAGAAAAGACATTTTGGAGCCATCATTTTTAGGCTATGTTTGATTACATTAAGGAAGAAAAGGTGAATAAGAGACTTAATTGGATCTTTAAAATCGGTGGTTCAACCAGCGAAATTTTCCGTCCTAAAAACGCAGTTTGAAGCCTTCTTTAGTCTCGTCAAGGCATCCTTTTGGATCTTCGTTTTGGAGCTACACTTAAAATTTGTAACCCGGCCAAAGGCCCTGTCCTTCTACCTGATCTGAAACCGGCCAGTTCATTCGTGATTTCAATTAGAAAAAATTGCTGTAAAGGGGGAAAATTAAAAATTTTGTTCGTTGATTATATATGTTTGACTCTCAGGGGAGTCGCAATTTTCCATTGTCTCTCCAGTCTCCACGCATCCACGACTGCTGAACACAGAATTTGTTGTTTGAAATACTTGCGAGAGTATCCTATAAGCATAGTTTTTTACACAAAATATGTCTTCATTGTTTAGGGTCAATAAAAACTTGGGAGGCTGGGTGAAGCATTAGTGGCCTTTAGACGGCACTCTTTCATGCTTGGGGGGGGGGAGATTTTCGTCATTGCCCCTCCTCTGTATCCATGCCTGATTACCAGTTCTGTCACAAATTTTGCAACCAATTGAAGCATGTGTGTAAAGAGTTGATATCAATGTATAATGGAGCAACACAATGTGCTCTAACATTCCATTTGTCTTAATATGCTATGCTGTTGGAAAATTGGCACTTATTTTGATAATCAAACATTTAAAATTCAGCTTATTTATTCGCTTTATTATGTTATCTTGTGAGAAATTCTTGAGGAATTTTGCTTGATTAAAAGAATTATATGATGCGGCCTGCGGCCGCCCCTTGCTTTGGCCGCCCTTGTGCGGTGCACACTCTGCACACCTGCTAGGATCGGCCCTGTACTGGGTCTGAAGTAAAAACTCAGAAGATTTGTGAGAAAATTATCAAAAGTGTTAAAGTTCAACGGCCTAGGGGCACGTGTTATTATTGACCGATCGAGTTCAAATTTTGCACGCGTTACTTTTTATTATAGTGTCACAAAACTAGGGGGCGTCACTTGTTGAATTCCGAAAAAAAAAAAATTTCCCATATAAATAAGGACCACCCTAATATATATATATATATATATATATATATATATATATATATATATATATATATATATATATATATATATATATATATATATATATATATATATATATATATATATATATATATATATATATATATATATATATATATCCATGCCTTAAATTAAATAAGAAAACTAATGTATGTTTCTATGCTATCTACTCAAAATAGGGGTCCGTTAGGGGTCCAACCAGGTATCAGAAAAAGGTAAATTTCTCCAAGGAGTCCATGTAATATGGTTTCCTCATTGTACAGCGAATTAACGAAAACATTAATGAAAAATGATTTTAATCATTCTTTGATTAAAAAAAATACTATCACATTTGAAATTTTGAGGTTCTTAAAAGCAGATTTTTCTTCGAAAAATGGAATTTGTTTGGAACCTCTACATTAAGTAGAGCTGAATTTATGACTTTTCTAAATATGAAATCTTACACAATCGTGACCACCCCATCAAAAATTTTAATTTTTGCGCTCATTAGTTGCCATTCTATTTCATTATTTAAGCATAAATGCAACGAAATTATAAGCACACAGTCATTTTTTAAATCATATTTAATTTCAGGTCGTCTTTACACCGAAGAGGTTAAATTTAGTTTTTGAAATGTGGGTTTTATTTCCTCTTGGTCTGTTTAAAAAGAATACATTTTTTCTTTTTTTATTACTGCAATTTTCTAACAACATGTATATACTACTTTATATTACAATTTTGTATATTCTTTGCAGAAATGTACAATCCGTTTTTTATGTGTTTGCTTTAATAGTGTTTCGTTTTTTTAGTGCTCTTTTCATATATTTAGCGTGAATAAAAATCATAAAATTGTGCTGACTTATTTGTGAAACTTCAACTTTTAGAAACATGGAGCAATAATTTCAAGTTCGAAAATGAAAAAAAAAGTTTCAGATAATTAAATAAATTGAAATAAGGTTTAAAATCTGGTTGCAGTTCTTGGTTGTGAAAATTTCAATTAGTTAGAAAAAAATATATTTTTTCTTTTTATTTTTCTTTTCTTTTTCTTTGATTTTTGTCACTAAAACATATTAATCTGAATAAGTTTTTCATTTTGTCAGATGTCAAAGAACAATAGTTGTTTACTAAAGCTGTCAGAATCGTCACGTTCCTCCTACAATTTTTCAGTTTGCGCATTGGAAATAGATACACAACATTACAGTTTGTTGATACTTTGTCACTTGTGGATACGAACGTACTACGTGTGCATCCGCAAGTGACCAAGTACCTAGCATGGGAATTATCGTTACGAATATATTTCTTTCCTACAAAATTTATATAGAAAGACACTATGTCATGCTTAGAAAATTATTATGCCTTTTGAAAATTATTCAAAAACTAAAGTTACTAAGATTGTACGTTGTAGGGGAATGTGGGGCAAAGTGAAATTGTGAAATATTTACTGTTTTTAGAGCCACTTCTTTGGTAATAGTTGAACCATGTACTAACACAGTTAGTCTATATCAGTCAGGAAAATGTTAGCTATGAAAATCAAAGCATAGGATTATATAAGACATTTTCAATCACTGATACTCACATTGTATAATATTTGGTTATAAGTCAAAAATTATTTTTGCTATATTAAAATGATAAAGTTCTTGTTATTGATATCTTAAATATTAATTGTTTCCTAATAATATTTGGTGCAGCATTGTTTTAATATTAAGCTTATTTTTTATTTAAACTTACTTCTGCATATAGTCAGGTGCATGTGGTGGCAAAGTGAAAGATTTTATTTCGTTGTCTTATTCAGTCATTCATTAAATCACTTACGTATTTATTTATTAATTCATTCCTTTAGAATCCTTCATTTAATGATTCGCTTATTTATTCATCCATTCATTTATTTTCTTCTTCTTTCACTATTTTATAAACTCATTTATTTTTTTCTCGTACACTAATTAATTAATTTATTTATTCGTTTATTGTTTCTTTATACATTCATTTTTTCATTTATTCTTTTATTTACTCATTCACTGAAAAAAATATTGCTAATAATTGGGTAGAAAATACTTTATTTTTCATTGCTCCCATTTAATTTCAAAGTGAAATTTCTACTTTTTTTTTTGGAAGGTACAAATTTACGGCCAAAAATAAAAGATAATGTTTCAATGCAAGTTTCAGTATAAAATGCATTGTTTTTTCTTTATTCACTGTAATTTTCAAAACGAATTTCCAGTTCATTCATTTTGAAACTGTTTAGTGATCTTTACAATTTTATTTTACCTCACATTCCCCTAAAGTTTTTTTAAATTAAAAAAAATAATTCAAAATTATCGTTAGGTTTCTAACCATTTTTAAAAATACATTTTTTGTCTTGCTTATAAAATAATCTCTCCAAAATGTAGTTTTTTTCTTTACCACGAATGAGAAATGTTTCAAATATTAAATGCATTTATTAAAATATTAACTAAAACCTAAAATCATTCGCATTGATTTATAGCGGTATGATAATTCCAATTAAAAAACTATTTTGTTTACAATAATTCTTCACTTATATTTCTATCTTGTGTTCCAAACATAATTGCATTCTTTTCTTGGGCTTCACTCACAGAACATCGTTCAAAAATTAACTACGCTTTTTTCAAAAAATAAAATCTGGAAGTAATTATGAGTTACGATAAAAGGCAATCAATGTTAACTCTTTACTGAAAAAATAACTGTCGAAGAAATCATTCCATTTTTTTTATCCTCTTTAAGCAATCATTTTGTTACTTAAAAAATAATGTTTATTTAATGTTGAAAAATATTTCATTAGAATTTAAAAAAAAAATTTTTTTTTTGAACGTTTTTCTCAAGTACATGACATAAATAGCTCATTTTAACTACCCTTGAAGGAAAACTTTCAAGGTTTAAAACATCATATTTAAATATATTTATTTCTTAACAATAAGTTTTAACGTAGGGGAATGTGGCCCAAAGCAGGTAGGTCGTCCAAAGTGGGTAAACATTCGTATGCCGCCGCATGGTCTACAAGCTGCGATGCATGCGAATGTCGTGTTTACCCGAACACCCCCGAGTTTCAATCAGTCACTGCGAAACAGCAGCGAAGCGGCGCGGCGTAACGAGGCTTAAAGAAAAAATATAAAAAAATTATACATATCTAAAAAAATTGAAGGTATGTAGCGTATAATTATTAAAAGACCTTTTATTTTTTTAAATATGAATAATATTACGTTATTCTGACACCATTCACCTACAAACTACGATGGTCATTTCGTTTGTTTTTTATTTAAATTTAAGATTATAATTATCGAAATAAAAACCATGTCTTCGAGAATGCGGTATATGATTTAATCAGATATTTATTCATAAGTAAAACTTGTATGCTGACTTAGATTTTCAAAATAAGTTGAATAGGTATAACTTTTTTTTAAAATACATTTTGTACAGTGGCAATCATCATAAATTTAATCATTGATAACTTCATATTTAAGTGGCAAATGTACCAAATCACAATTAATTAAACTTACTCGCTCTACCCGAACTGCTTATCCACTTTAGGCCTCCTGGTAGGGCAAAGTGAGATTTCAAGAGTTTGTAATGTTTGATAATAAACAAATATGGGGTTTGAAAGAATGAAAAAATCCTTTTTTATTTTGAAGTTCAAGAACCCTGCTAGGAAATAAATCCGAAATTGTTGCGATAAAAATCCAAAAACTACAATTTTTGAGCGTTCTACGTTAACCTACCTGCTTTGGGCCACTCTCCTCTACATTTTTTCTATGGAAAAAAAAAAAACTTCTTTAATTTACCTTGTCGCTGAAAGTAGACATGGTTAAGATAGAAATACTTTCCCACTTGGCAATGTACCCTTTGTGCGATATCGAGCCAATAGTGGTTTAAGAGTAAGCTTTCTGACATATTATCGATATAGAGGCTGTTCGGGTAGAGGAGGAGGTGAAAGAGAAAAGTTATGCGTTCGTAACCGTAGTCGTAAAAAATTCCTCTCTAGTAGAAAGTGTTATACATCCGCATTAGAGCGATCCATTTTGGAGACCATCAGTTGTCGAAGCAGACATTTAAAGGAGTGTCGTTTACGGGTTACGGAAGCTAAAGCTTCTTCAGGATAGTGAATGAAACAGAATTGGTGTTCTTCTGTTAGGAGATGATATTTGGAGAAATTGATGTATTTAAGAGACTCGGGGTAGCAAATCTAACAAAAAGGACTTTTGGTCTTTCCGAAAATGGCGTTTAAAATAAAGCCCTTTTCCAGATCGTTTCGTTGAGTTGTGTCGTGGGAAGTCGATGGAGAAGAAATGATTTTGGGGGATTATAAAGTCGAAGAAGTTGAAGTATTTAAAAGTAATGTAAGAAAAAAAAAAGACTGAGATATTCTTTATCTTTTGGAAAATTGGTCGAGCAAAAGGATTGCTTTGGATTTTCTATGTTTATTCTTTTGTCCCTTTTATTACTTAGGATTATTAGTGACTTTTTTTTTTTCACTTGAGACCAAAATATGTTATCCAGGATATTATTCTGAACTGGTATTTTTTCCCCTTGCACTTATTATAAGAATATTTACATTAGTACATGTTTGAAAACATAATTTATTGTTTTACCCTCGGTGAGAGTTTTATACACGCCAGTTTTGATTTGATATTTCGTCATCAATCTTGTATGAATTAAAAATTGTTTGCACTAACTTTTGAGATGAAAGAGGGAAGCAATGACTTCATCATTCTATGCTATGATTAAAACTACGTTAATACGTGGTTTCAGAAGATATTTTTCGTTGCCATTCTCTTCTCGTAAAACATTTCATCAGTATCTTCAGGTTGAATATTAACAATTTTCATGGAAGTGAAAATATGTGAGTTAATCGTTTTGCTTGTTGAGAAATTATAAATTTGTTTGTTGATTCTATGCAGAAGAAAACTAGTGATGTTTCCTGAGTTTTAATTGAGTGAATTTTTCAAAACCCTACTCCAGGGTATTTCTAATCAAATTTTGTTTAAATCCAAATGAAACTTAGATTTTATAACTATAAACACATACTGGATTGCTAATACAGGACCTCTTTCTCTATGAACTTCGAACTATTTATAATGCACAAAGAGTGAATATTTGAATTTTTTCTCGTCGTAAACTTTCTTTTTGTTATTGTGTTGAAAACGAAAAATAAAAGGAATTTTAATGGCGAATCTTTTCAATAACATCATTAAAAGATGTTAATCTTTTCTTCTAACTCTTGTTTAATCTCGTCAACTGGCATGGAACTGCACTCAGTTCAAACAAATGGGGACAAACTACCAGATTATTAGAGAAAAATCATCTTCTACGCGAAAAATTCAAACCCCTTTTGAATGAAACACCAGTAATGTTGAACCGTAAAAATAAAAATCAAAATGTGTATTCAAATTATATTTTTAACTTTTTTCAACAAATAGAAAGAAAAGCGTAGAAAAATCAGCAACGATTGACTTTAATTACAAACTGATGGTTAACTTAATAGTTACATTCAAATTCTACTTAATAGTTGTGAAAGCTAAACACGTTTTATTTATCGTCCAAAGAAACTAATCTCAAGTGATTTTATTTTTACAATAACAATATTAATAACACAAACTTTTATTTCTTTTTTAATTGTTAATGTTTTGTGATAAGTTAAAAAAAATGAATAAACAATTACCTTTCGAGATTGGAATTTTACCTGAGGGAGCTATTGTATCAAACCGTTTTCATTTATTCATTTGTTTTGTCTTTTGAATTGTTTAATAAGAGAATTTATTTGTTGTACATATTTAATATTATTTAGTTTTACATATGAGGCAGCGAGAAGCAAAGGGATGCAAGTGGGCATTTTCAAATTTTGAGTAAAACGCGAGTAATGATAACGTCTTAGGTAGGTTTTCATTGAAATTTTTTTCTAAATCATTCTGTACAGCAGCATCTACCAGGGTCACTAGTACCATCTCTTTCCCCAAGACAGAGGAGAGGTTCATCTACCATGTGTACTGGTTATCTCCAAATTTTTAATTTTGCCATTTACATCTCTTTGCTTCTCACTGCCTCATATGTACTTATCCTACGTTTGCACTATGTAGAATAACTGTGATCAAATGATCGAAATGGGTAGTAAAAATGACATTGATCATTCTTATCGAGACGTAATGACTTGCGATTTCGAGGAGTGAAATCATTATCCTTTTGATGATAAGTTTTATTTTTTCGTAAGAGTGAAAGGCATTTTTCATTAATGTGTTTATTTGTTTATTTATTAATTTGTTATAATTATTTATTTATTTGACATGAAAATTTTAGCGGATGAAAATTATTGTTTAAAATAATCTTGATTCAAAGCCTAGTTATAACTAAAAATTTCAAAACATCGACACTGATACACGGGAAAATTGAATCATTCACTTTTTGTTATGGTGAACACTACTAGAAAAGTTAGGGATTGTAGCACAATTGGTGCATCACATGACCTATGGCGTGAAGCGTATAATTTTCCATTCCAGCGTCTCAGTCGATTCCCCCTTAGTATGGAAACTAGCAGTAGGGATGCATTGATAAGCAAATTGGCCGCTTACCGATTACCGATTAATCGGCTGTTAATAATCGGCTGATTAATCTGTTCTGGCCGATTAATGATCATAATGATCATTTTTAATGCTACAGATTCCTCCGTTACTTTTTTTTCTTTTCTTCTTCTTCTTTATTTTTTTGAGTTTAGGAGTACTTAACAGTTTATTTCTAAGAAATAATTTTTCTCCTCTTTCCTCATTTTCTGAAGATAATTCAAATTATTTTACCCAATTTTCATATTAATGTTAATAAAATCACACAATACTAACTAGACAAGAAAATTTAAAAATATTACGGGCAGGCCTGTTGTCAACAGGCAAATTTAGGAGCATTTTTTAATTTAAATTTATTTTTAATCATCAGTAGCCATTTAATACAAGTTTTTTTTATTCTTCATAAAAAAATATAAGGTTATCTGAAAGAATTATTCGAAAATAAGAAAAGGAAAGTAGCGACTCATGAAACATGATGCAACATTGTATATATGTGCATATGTATTCAAAATATAAAAAAAATAATTAAAAAATAATATTACTTTAACTATCAGTTTGTAAATGAAAATAATAGTAAAGTATGTACATATATTTTTTTACATCAAATAATATTATCGTTATTTTTTGTTGAATCAAGAATTTATAATTTAAATAGCAAGTTGTGTGATGTAATCATATGTATAGTTACGAGGAACAAAATAACTGAAAAAATAATGAAGTTGTGTCCCCAAAGGCTGCGGTTAGGGTATCATCGAAATCTTTAAGAAATTATCCTGATTTTTTTTAGTGAATAAAACAAAAGCATTTAGAAGTTTTTTCTTTTTCGATGGAGAGATGTAAGGGGAGGCTCCAGTGAGATCATATACACACTTGTTTATTTCTGTTACATTTTTGTCCTTCAAAAGACATATAGAAATAACATTAATAATATAAAAATATAAAGTAGCTGCAAGGCAGGTGATATGAAAAGTGGGGGGAGGGAGGGGGAGATAAATATTATTCGCACTCCAATTTAAAAGTACTGTAATTTGATTATTCTTCGTAGTGTCATGTGACTTTCATCTGTGAGAATTATTCCTTAATATTTCATTCAGTTTTGCCACTTTCAAAACTAGGTTTTTTACTCTGTACACTTTCATACGGCGGTTCTGAAATGATGTTCGCAGCAAATTACGTTTATTTGTTGTCTGCTATTTTCCAGTAAAAAGTTTTCAGTTTTCCAGTTTTAAAATTTTTTTTTCAATAGTGTGTGACTGAAATAATACAATGGGGATGATTCATCCAAAATGGTTTACTTTTGGTGAGGCATAAGAATATTACTTCAAAGTCACGAAAAAACGAGCAATTACGTCATAGTTCATTTTGCACCTTTCCACTTAAAAACTGAACTCACATTTTGACTATTGAAGTGACAGATAGCAGACTGACTGAAGAGTGACTGATGGAAGAAAATCTTTAATCCTCAACGTTTTTTATTTTATTTTCAACTATGACACCCGGAATTTTACATACTCATCCAATTCTCATCTAGATGTTTTTTGGACGAATTATGGGCATCAGAATTTCGCCAAGAAAGCATGATTATCCCATAAATACGGCAACCCTGTAAATCAAGTGACACACTCCTCCTCACGTGACAAAGGCTTCCGCTCGGGGACTTAACAGGAGGGAAAAAAAGTGGGATACGTCGCGAGCAAGTCGCGAGGGAATCCTATAAAACGCTGGCCATAATAGCGTCAAATACTCTGAGAACAGTAACACTTGGGGGAATAGGGCCGAGCGCTTTCTGAAAGAGAAAGGAACTTGCTTGATATCACGAGTTAAGTGGATTAAAGGAGGAGAAAGTCTCCTGATCACTCATATGACGCGTTTTAAAAACGACTCCGTGTCACCCCAAGTGGGCGACAAAAGACATCCAACGGTTTTTGTTTATGCATTCTTCACACGTCTCCGACTTCAATAAATGTTGATGCCGGGAATAGCCTTTGAGTGTAATGGATAGTTGCATTCGGGGCGACTTTTGTTTATATATTCTTTATTTGAGAATGCAGTCTCGTGGGTGAGAGGGAGCGTTAGATTGTTCGGTATCTGAAACTTGATGGCAAGATTTTTTTCGCCTTGAAAGCAGATATTTATTTTATTCGCATGGAAGATGTTATATAATGCAGTTCGTAGAAATTAATAACAAATTTGAGGCAAGATTTGGCTGTGATCAGAAATTTATCTTTATTTGCTTTGTTGTTCAAGGATGGCAACATACCGCAGAGAAATATTTTGATGACTAACAGGATGAAAATGCTGAAGCTCAAATCAAAAGTCATGTTTTTATTGTATATTCTTTGCAGGAAAGTTACACTTCATATACATTTTTTTCAAAGCGCTTCAGTAAATAATAAAATAATGAGACTTAATTCGATCATAATGAGCAATAACTCTTGTTCTATTTTTGTAGGGTAATGGAACACATTTCATATCACTAAAGGTTATTTTTCTATGATTTAAAATTATGTAAAGCTTTGAAGGACTAATGCTATTTGTTCTATTGTGTGTTTCCAAAAAGAAAAAATAAACTCTGCAATAAGAAAAAATAAAAATTACTACTTTGAATTTTCGAATGAAACTCAAAGTTCATCGTTAATCTTTCGTGAGAATTATAGAGTTCTATTCTTAATATTGTTTGTATGAGTATTTTACTCTCCTTAACTGGTATCTTCGTGAAGGCCAAAGATCGTCCGTTATCTATTGAGAAATCGGAAAAATGTCTTCATCAGGGAGTGTAATAATAAAAACTATGTAATAATGATAATAATAGTCATGCTGATAATATAAAATTATCCATTTTGTTTCTCTGCATGTTCCTGTACATTTTTTATCATTTTTTAAACTCTACCTTTAACTCAAATTTAAGATTGGTTTATTAGTCTTTATGGTTTAAGGCTTGGTTTATTCGTCTAATATCTTTCACTTTATTTCACCATAATTCTTTTGTTCTTTCTGTTTATTTGTATTTTGATTGTATCTATTACTCTTGCAGGTAATTTCAATGAAAAACTTTCTCTATATTCTTTTACTAGTAGTACCCGCACGACTTTTCCCGTAATAGAAAATTAAAAGGTCTTTTGGTTCGCCTCTATATTTTCAAATAGAAATAGAAAAAGGATTTCAATTGGAATAGAAAAAGAACCACATCGAATTTTCGAAAAATCGTTTCGAGGTGCACACATCTCTGCGAAAAATTAACTTTGTGCCAAATTTCATGAAAATCAGCTGAACGGTTTAGGCACTATGCGCGTCACAGAGATCCTGACAGACAGAGATCCGGACAGAGAGATTTTCAACTTTATTATTAGTAAAGATAAAGATGCATAACTTCCTACTTATATTTCTGTTAATCCTTATTATTTCATGTGATCCACTCGATTCTTATTAATTTAAGAATGTTTATGATTATGTTTCTTATGCGTCTGCTCTGCCTATTTATCTTCCTCTCTTTCGATTTTCCTGTTTAATGTTAAGGGATCGATCTATTAATAAACTTTATGTAAATTCAGAAACACATAAAATTACATTTAGCCGTATTTAAGAGTTGTTTATATGGTGATGCTTCTCCCTCTGATGGAACATATGGAGGTTTTGTTTTGAAGATTCATGTCCGAAACATTTCTACGGATAAATAAAAGGAAAGGAATTTTGAAGAATGTAATTTTTATTATTATGATTTTTTCTAAGTGACCATGATTTTACCTAGACTAAAAAACAATGTTAAATTTTTAAACAAATCAAATTTAGTAAACGTAAATGCTCGAGAAACAAGAAACTGCTTTAAAATTATGTAACTATTTGGAGAAGATGATTGCAAACGCAGATGAATCATTTCAACAACTATTAGATGATGCGCAAATTTCTCATCAAAGAGAGCCCAGGTGCCTCCATTTGGTGGAAATTGGGCGTCCAAATTATTCGTGCCATTGACATCTGCGCCTTAATGGTGGCACATGAAAGACTGAAGACAGTATCGGGGGATCGCACTAGGTCTGCTAAAGGCTAAATAGCCTAAAACGCAGCCCCCATTAGACGAAAAAAAAAACATGTAGATAAAATAAATATGTGATACCACGCAGAAATAATTGTGTTGTAACTAAAACTCAAAGGAGGGTTGACTGCACAATTACAAATTTGCTAAACGTTACAGTTATATATTAAATAGTAAAGGAAAGTTTTTTGGATAGTGCTTGGTAAAATGAAATTGAAAAAGGATCGTGCTCCATTTACAATTTGTTAAGTTTGTTCAACATCCCATTTGACCCTGAATATAACTTTTGAAACAATTTTAATGACAGTACAGGAAGTCAAGAGGAGTGAAATTCAGACGAACAGCGCCAGATTGCTCCCGACACGCCAGCTATATACGAGCGTGAAACAATTCTAGCCTTCATAAACGAGGTAATACAATCACAGTAACCTTCCCTTTTATGTCTTCCATGAATGAGGTATATTATAACCGCGGCTGCTGTTCATCTCCCAACCCGTATCTGGATGCCTCATCGCACTGTGTTTATCCCAAAACAGTTGTGGTCCTAGCGAGGCTCCATTCTGTTCCGCTTACACAAGCACAAACTGCAACTGCAACAAGGGCCTCCACAATCTTGCAATTGCCATGCCCCGTTAGGTCTTCGCCAGGACAGTCCGCGGAAACTAAACCTCCGTTAATTAAGTTAGTTTTCGAGGGGGGAGAATCCCCGACTCTCTAATAAGGGGCGCGATTTCCATTGTGGAGGGATGAGGGCGGCGGGGAAAGGCCTTTTACAGAAAGGACGGGCTGGAAAGGATGCCATTGGAGAGGTTTAACGGTGTGTGACGTAACAGAGTGACGTTGAATGAGTTGAGTTTAGTTGCCGTTATGAGTCGCGACAAAGATCGAGACTGACCAGCGTTCAAGCTAGGGTCGAAAGGGTGCGGTTCTAATTGCAATTCAAGTTTGTCATCAACGGCGCTTTTGTAGGCGCTTTAATCACGCTGCCAACCTGCTGCTGTAGGTTGCTCAAAGGTCTTTTCGTGGTGGGAAGGGTTCCAGGGATTCATAAAACTGACCGCTAGGTTATAATAAGTATGAATATGTGCTTGTAGTGTTGCAATATTGTTACCTTCTCAATTAATGTTGAAAATTTGAGCGAAAGCAAAATAGCGAACAACGCACTGAAGTTTGTAGTAATGATAGTACAATTCTTTAACAGCTTCTGTGAGAAGTAAAGACGCTGAGATGAAATTATATCTGTTTACATTTGAAAATAGCAGAAAAATATTGGTCCTAGTTAATGTTTAGTTACTTCATAAGGTATAACTTTACAAGTCCGTGGATGATAAAAATTTCATAGATTTTGCATTGAAAACATGACCCCAATGATTGTCCTTGGTAACTTAGAGGT
This sequence comes from Uloborus diversus, assembly GCF_026930045.1. Taxonomy (NCBI): domain Eukaryota; kingdom Metazoa; phylum Arthropoda; class Arachnida; order Araneae; family Uloboridae; genus Uloborus; species Uloborus diversus. Next base: position 146,716,113 of record NC_072731.1, read on the forward strand.
GATTGAAACTGTCTAAACTGTACAAAACAAAAGGAGTAATAAAAGTGAAATAAAATATTTTTTAAAAATAAACCAAAATTTTACGATTCAATATCATGGAATACTTTGTGTTTGTTCATGTCAAGTAGATTTTAATCTTTTTACCGGGATCTAGTATCAAGCAGCTTTAAGTTCTCGATCAATACAGGTGAAAATCTTGTAAGCATAACTTATATTCGTTCAATTCATTACTCAAAGGATTCTGCTTTCTGTCATTTGAGAAGAGAGTTTTAAGTTTAGTATAAAATCTTCGGATGATTTTCTAATTATTTTTCACTAATTTCCCACCGTAAAAGTATACCGATAGTCAATGAATGACGTTACTAATTTTCGTTCGATAGTTAAGGAGAATCTAGTTAATTTAAACTGTCTAAATAAAAGTTTCAAATTAGAGAAAAACTGTTATCAGAAAAATGATTTTACATAATTCAACTCATAAAAGTTCTGTTTTTCCCGAATTTACGAATAAATGTGAATTTAAATTTAATTTTATGGATCAAGCCGAAATCTCATATTAACTGTACAGTAAAAAAATTTCTTAAACCCTTTTAACACTGAAGTTTTTTAAACTATCCTAGAAAATCATAAAGCTTAAATGAAGGTTTGAAAAGTAGGAAAAAGTAAGATTTTAATAGGTAGAAATAAATATAAAGGAACAATGTACTGATAAAAAAAATTTGATTTAAAACGTTAGACAATGTAATATGTGTCTAATTATAAACTTAACGTGAAGTTTCATAAAAATAAATTATGAAAAACGCGTTTTCTTAAATTTATTGCAAAGTAAGAGATAATATTGAAAAACACGTCTTTTCCATCCCAAAACCTTAAAAACTTATTTTTTTTTTCAAACAAAATAATGCATGGATAAATATTTGTAAAAAATTCTTAAGTCATCCAAAATCTTCATTATTCTTTTTTTCGTTTTAAAAATCGCTTCGTAAAATGTCTTACCTGTTATTTTTATTCACATTGGTGGAAGTACCACCTCACCAATTAAACTCGCAGCTTTGTTAATTTTAAATTGATGTCCAAATCATCGAATTCCACTTGCATTTGCGTACTGGAATAGATTACCTGTCAGTGCGAATAAGAATTCTTACTGCTTCTGATTTCCGCGTTCCTCCCACGCAATCTATTGATTAGAGAGAAATCAGAAGTAAATTTCTCTTTGTTTTCTTCCCAATCCCCGCAAAGCAGCGCTGCTGCGAAAGGGGGAAAGGGATTGATAAATGTCCTGGAGATGACTTTGAAGCACTTCTCAGCAGATCGTTACGTAAGGATTTATTGCTGCTGTTGCCGAATACTATTAGGGCCTGTTTAGCGCTTGTACTTGCGGTGTCAAATTACGGATGAAGCAAGGATTACTGCTGACGGTTGATCATTTCACTCACTTGGAAGTTGATATCTTCTCCGAAGATGAGGAGATTTTAAAATTTTTGCTAATGCATTCTTTTTTGCACGGTAATGTATTTATCTTCGCTTTATCGAGAGTCAAACTGGTTTTCGGAATGAATTTGTAAATAACGACAATAAAATGGTCTTTTAAACATCATATTTTATTCATAAACGGTAGTAAAATTGAATTTTGAGAAAGCCGTAGTTTATTTCTGGTGCATAGTGAAAAAAATCCCAGTTGGTTCAATACCATTTTTCAAATCAGAGACATTTTTAACCAGATCCGCGGAGTCGAATGAAAAATGACAAACTCAGACTCTAAGAAATTAGAACCTTCGACTATGACTTGTATTCTTTCCTTAAAACTTACAAGGCTATAACCCAAACGCCAACGCATAATATAAAGATGCGGAATTATCGAATTAAAACAACGAAAACACGTTAATATTCAGTATTTATCTGACAATAAACCAGACTCACGTTTACTGAAAGCGTATAAAAGATCCACTGAATAATACGTAAAATAGAAAACATTGAAATGGGTTCTCCAAAAGAATAAATTCCTTTACTAATTCTTATGAGCCAATAGAAAAATGAAAGATAAAAGTTTGATTTTCAAAGGTCACTGTTGAAATAAATTGTAAATTACGAGAAAAAATTTAGTTTTTTCCAAAAAGAGCAAAAAGAAAAATTAAGTGAAATTTTTACAAAAATTCCTAAGTTGTTTGCAAACATTTGCACATGAATTTTCATACCAGTCGAAAGATCTGATTTTTATCGTTAGATGATTTTTTTCTGCACAGACCAAGTTAATTAGAACGTCTGTAATTAATATCTGAAATTCGATTTTATTCGGTTTTCAAGCAAAATTCTCACAAAAATTCCCTATTTCGAGGATAAAATATTCGTACGTTTTGACTGCTTAGATTCTTAATTTTTAACCTGAAATTAAATGTGTACGAAGCTTCTAAGACATTCAGAACAGCTGAAATTACTGTTTAAAGAATAAAAACCTCTACAACTCATGAGCCCATGACAGAACTAACTCATTTTACATCATTGAGACGCAAACTTAAGGACAGTTTTTATGATGTTCAAACGCTTTGATCAATCAAATAAATTCAAAATAAAATTCAAAGTTCTTTAACAGTTGATTATCTCGGTCTTTTTTTTCAAAATTCAAAACTTCATTCTTGTTTCTTTCAAAAATTTTCTTCTGAATTCCAGAAGTTCTGTGTCCTATATAGTAGTTTAACTAATTTTTCACCTTTGTTTTTTTTCCACACTCTCTTGTATCTTCAAAAGTATCGTTTGGCGCTGTATAGCTTATTTAGGCTCTTGCGACATTAAAACTAATAGAAGAAACCAACAATAAAATAAAAAAGTAATAATTGAACATGTTTATTTTAATGTTTGTTCATTGACCCCATCAAACAGCAGAAATACAGCTATGGTTCCGCCTTATTCGTAGCTGATCGTTAAAAAATATAATTGTTATTATTTAGATCTTTTAATGAGCAAGAAGTGGTTAAATTCTATCTGTTGAAAGTTTTCATTCAGCAACTACAACTTTTTTCTCTTATTTTAAAAGTAAAATTCCACGCTTTTGTCTAAAAGTAATGGAGGAGATCTTGACATGTGTAAGAAACCCGCAAAAAGCTTAATCTGCACTTTAGTGTTGCGTATGGGAACTACTGCATAACAGTAATTGTAGACTCTTGACCACAGTTGTGAATCAAAACTCCAGAACGTTCAGAGATTGAGGAAGAGAATAAAATAATAGAAGTCTCTTAGCGAAGTTATTCATTGTTTACAAAGCTTGAAGTTGACATTGACGACTGTAGCAAATTTTGAGAGTAATAAATGTTTATTTGTTTGATGACGTCTAAGTGATTGGCTAGTCTGGTCAGACATTTTTTCAAAAATCACCATCTTTTCTAGATTCCCCCTCAAGTATGTGTAGAGTTAAAGGAGAAGTAGACGTATTTGTAAATGATTTATGGTGTTTTCAAACTAAACCGTATTTTCACTATGTGACACTAATATACAAGTAAATATTGCTGAAAAATATCGATATATACATTTATTCGTCGAACATTAAACAGTTAGTTCTCATTTTTCTATAAGGTGTTGGGATGTCTTTAAACGATCCGAAACAAAAAATATATTTGTGGTATGCTTTCAAGAAGACTAAAAGTCAAAGATATAGAAGAATGCTAAACACAATTTGTGAAACTTTGATAATAATATAATGCTAGTTTGAGAAAATAGTAATAAGACTTTTTTCACGGCATGCTCGTTTCCGTCAAAGTTTTCAGTTTTTAATATTTTCACCAAAAGCTTTGCCTTTTTGCTGCAGCAGTAAGATGAATTTTTGAAAACAATTTCTGCTTTCTATCTTTTTTTCTTGTAAAATTAACGTTATTACTTTCGTATTTTTTTAGATGCATACTTACAGAATATTGCAATTCTTTTTTTTGCATTCAACATCTATGAAATACGTATACATTTAGAAAAACAATTAAATATTCTCACAAAATTAATTGAGGAAGTGAGAAACGTGGGGATGTAAGTGCCAGAATTAAAAATTTCTTGATAACCTTTATAGAACCTCTCCTCTGTTTTGGGGCAAAGGATTGTACTAGTAGCTCTGGTAGTTTCTGCTATACAAAATGATTTGGGGAAAAAATTCAATGAAAGCCCACCTACTTATGTCTAAACGTGTTTTACTCGAAATTTGAAAATGTTCACTTATACCCCTTTGCTTCTCACTTCCTCAATTGTATTACGCTTCATTGGAGGTAATATTTTCTTTCAAATAGTATTGCATGCAATATCACTAAATTCTATTGTTTTTCTGCATAAACTGCAAAAGATAAACATCAAATATTTAATAGACACTTGAGAGAACCAAGAGTAGTCCCATTTCTTTATAAGCCCTGGAACTATTTCGACTCAGAAGTCCTATTCAAGCTATTAACCGCCATTTGCAGCATGAAAACTGCTCACTGCAGCTTGACGAAGCGAACTGGAGTCCACCCCAACTCCAGTGACAGCTCTCGCTCTGCAAGTTCCCATTCGAAGAAAGGCCGCAAACAGCCATCGGCCATCAAGAACTTGCACCATCCCCCTCTTTGGAGAAACCACAAAACGTTCACTTTATACGTTTTCCGCCTTCTACAGATTTCTCGACACGTACAAAATTAAAGCGTTAATTTAATTACTGCTTGCGCGACGTTCGTCTCTGCTGAGGGGGGTTTTGACACGTCGTTCTAGGCAGTGGAAAGTTATTTCCATAATGGGCCTCTCTTATGTCCTCTTCCTAATTAATGGAGTCGGTCTTTTACGAGCGAGCCCGGTTAGAAAAGACTTTATGGTCTATGGCTCTGCCTCGGACGTCGACTTCAAGAAAAGCGGGTTCAAATCATTTCTCCCGCCAGCTTCTGTTTCGAGGAGCGACGCAAGGGACTGTTCAAGAGGCAAGCAACTGTAATTTAAGGTCAGGAGCTTCGTAACAACTTTCTTCGATAAAAAAAAAAAAAGGTCGAATATAAGACAGTATTGCAGCGAGAAATTTTTCACGTGTTTGGGGGGGGGGGCATGAAATTTTTGTAAAATAAAGGCTGAAAAGTGCAATTTTAGACCCTTGCATGTGTGTGCTCTTACATATAATTCTGAACCTCAGGTTTGACCCCTCGCACCCCCCCCCTTAATTACCCATAACGAAGATAAAAAATGTCATATTGTGATTTACAGCTATTTGGCTGTATACCTCCTACGAAACTAAAGTTGGTGCAAATAATGCTCGATAAAAGTGTCTATGAACTTTAAATGGAAATGATTTTGCAGGGGCTAATCATATCTTTGAATATCTTATAGACATTGGTATCTATACATTTTGTCTCTCTTTAAACATGGTTATATATCGGTTATTTAGTCAGAAAGAAATATTTTAGATGGTGTGCTTCCTATGCATAGAGATCATTCTAAACTTCTCTAATAAATGCTAAGAAGTTATTACTTTCGCTGTAAGGATAATAATAATGGCAATAATAATATTTATAATAATAATAATAATGATAATAATAATAATAATAATAATAATAATAATAATAACAATAATATCAATAATAATAATAATAATAATAATAACAATAATATTAGTTATAATAACACTAATATTAATATATTATTATTATTATATTTATTATATATATTTATTACTATATGATTAAAATAATAATTATACATTATTATTGTTACTATTATCATTATCATTATAAAAAAATATTATTTTTATTGTTGTTGTTGCTGTAAGAAAGGCAAGAGCAGAAGTTTCAATAACGAATGTAATGAAAAATCGCAAATATTTAATCAGTGCTATCCAGAACTAATCTGCAATGTTGATCGTGTTCTGAAGTACTGCATTCACAGAGTTGAGGAAGTAGGATTTGTATTTCAGTGGTATTTAAGTGTAGTTGAAATTCAACCGGCAATATATGTTTAACTGAGTTTACTGTTTGCTTCAAGGAATAGGCACAAAAAGTATGTTATCACAAAACCCCTTAAACTTTTACTATCTGATTTCCTAATGGCTAAAATGTTTGTTTGAATAACATTAAATTTGAATTGTATTAATAAATGTCATCTTAATGCAATCTCCGAATTTCTAAAAACATTTTTTCCGTTAGGCCCTGCGGATTCTTTTCGCTTTCCAAAAACGTCAAAGGTTTTGAAACTTTATTTTTAGAAATCAGCACTCATTTATAGAATCATAAATATTTTCTATGTTTTTGCTGTTCTAGTTTCCATTACAAAAGAGCTATTGAAATATCTTAATTTATATCTTATTTTATGACTCCTTTATGCTCTGGCTTCTGGCTCCAGTATGGCCTGAAACAAAGGATTGTCAGAGGGGACATGATTCAGCTGCTTAGATTTACCAAAATGAATGTTAATGGATTGAATTTTTGCACGGAAAGCAGGACGAGGGGTATTATTTTAAGCTATTCAATCTCAGGCTAACCTGGAAATCTGGAAAAACTACTACTTCAGTAGGGTTGTGGGCACTTGGAACAGCTTACCGGAAGAGGTGGTAATGAGAAAGGGGGTGGATAGCTTTAAGAGGTTCCATTGATCTTCATTGGGGACTTATAAACTGATTAGGACCAGCATAGCTGGGTCAAGAGCCTGTTGCTGGTCGTCACATTTGTATTTGTATTTATTCTGTTTCAACTACTAGTAACTCTTACTTTAAAAACACCTGTTTATAATATAAATTGCAGTACTGAATTTCAGAAACATGCCCTAATTTGACCAACACCATTTTTTCGTATTTTCTTACATCTTTTTTAGTTATTCAATAACTTCAAAACTATAAATTAAAAAACAAAAAACATTCTCCATAGAGGAAATATTCCAGGTTTAGGAAACTCATCTTCTGTCTTTCTCTTTGAGCTCCGTTCTCGATATATATAACTGAAATGCCCAGCTACATATCTGGAGTACATTGTTCAAAATGTTGCCATCACACTAAATAAATATCTGCTAAACCCAGGGAAGTATCAAAATTATCGAGGTAGTCATTTCCTCCAGGCCCCAGGATCTACTCCCAATCCCCATCAATATAAACAAGACCGAGCGTTCTCCATCTCCTTTTCCCGAAAGAAAGACGGGGATAAGCCTCTCTTCTCCTTAGCGGCGTCGTCTGCTCGAAGGGTGGTCTTGACGGACACCCTGCTTAATAGCACTCAACTCGCGACCATTTCGTGGGGATCTGTTATTTTGTGGCCGCTCTCCTAAAAAGGCTGCTTCTGTTATTGTTTCTGGCTAAGGGAATTAACTGTGATTTCAATTCGAGGAAGCTATCTCTGTTGGGGATGTTTATGTTATCAAAAGGAACAGCATGTGTGTAATTATTATCTCCATCGATTAATTTTACAGTGTGGTTAACTATTGGCAATCTCTTCGGTACACTCAAAGCCCGTTCACACTGACCAAAATGTCGGCTTACTGCAGGTACTTTAGAGGCTGTGGTAGCCTGATTGGTAGAGCGTCGGAATCGTAAACGAAGGGTCCCGAGTTCGATCCGGGTCAAAGATCCTCCGTGTTCGTCAATAGTGACTGGGGCACGTTAAATATGTCGTGGTCACAAAATTCTCCAAAGGAATCTTGGCTTCTGGTCTGGATCAAACTTTCAGAGCAGTCTTCAGGGCTCCACCAACCGGTTTAACCACAAGTAGAATCCTGGAGTGTGGAGTGCAGGTACTTTATAAACCAAGGTTTAAAAAAAAAGTCCGTAAAAAGATAAAACAAGCGAACAGTTGAAGCTAATATTTTGGATCTGCCTCTTCCAAAGCGATATAGCTAAGAAGAGGTATTGATATATGGAACGGCATCGGTAATAATGTGAACGGTTTCTATTGAAAATCCCAACTGGTTTCGAGCCGGATCATTGTTTCCCATTTTAAACGTGCCCTTATCATTGAAAAAACCATAACTACAACAATATTGAGATGTTTGGTATTGAAAGTGAAAAATGATGGGATAGAATTTTTATCCCAGAACCAAGTTTTGAATGATTTACCTGAAATACTGCCATCGTGTACACGTTGCAACGACGTTACACACAGAACTTTTCTAAAGTTAAGAACTGTCAAATAAGCTTACACGACATTAAAGTATTGGTAATTGTATACATTTTGAACCCCGATACGGCAGAAATTTATACTTTTACAAACTTTGTGAACATTATCTATTACTGCCTCATAATTTGGCAAATTTCGAGCAATGGGGCTGTTTCCTTCAGTCAAAAGTACTACTTTTAGTCACTGAAATTGATAGAATGAGTAAAAAAAAATAGCATGGACCAGGAAAATACTTTTATTTTCCCAACAGTTATTTTTTAATTAATTTTTTTGAATGTCTGATTTTGAAAACAAGGCCGGGTCTTTATGACATCACAAATGATGTCATTTGGCGCATTTTTCACTACGTTTCCACGTTATGATAATCAAGAAGCGAATTAAAGTTGTGCTCTACGCTTGCTATCAACCATATCGTTGCTAATACAAGCAAGTAAAGATGTGAATTAAATATTTTTGAACTGTGAATGGCAATACTGAATGGCATTTCATCATTTGTGATGTCACACGACAGAAGTGTAAATAATGAAAGCGCACCGATTTAAGTAATTTTTTAAAAATATTAAACTTAAACAAATTGTTTAAAAAATGGTCAGATCCTATGTTTTTAAGCTCTTTCAGAAAAAAGTCATTTTAAAATTTTGGAAACGACCCCATTATTGCCGATTCACAGCATCGCTAAATTTGCATGGCAACTCACGTTAGCTCTTATCTTGCGCTTCTTTTCAATTCTATATGAATATTTACACATTCGACGGAATTCGAGGTATCCATGTAAGAAAACAAGCTATGAAAATTATAGGGTTTCTCATTTCTAATAGTAGAAATTATGGCCTAATTTTCATTTTCATACTATAAAGCGATTTCACCCTAAAACTAAATTATTGGAGCAAAAATAGTTTTCAAAACTGAAACCAACTATATTAGAGGATGACATAGTTAAAAAGTCATTTATAACAGGAAATAATTACGATTTTTTACGAATGTGAGCATTTTAAAGTATATTATTTTAATTTTTGACATTAATTACTTCATTAATCTACTTTTAATTTCGCTTTCAATGCCAATTAAAAACCACGGGAAGAGTTCTAATCGTCGAGTTATTATTTCACATTTTCCTAATGACTTCTAAATTCGTATTGGTTTTCTATATCCAAAATTTTTCAAATGAAAAAAATAGATTAAAAAATATATCATAATGCATCTAAACATTTGAAAGTTTGTATCCAGCCTTCCAATAAATTGAATGATAAAAAAAGTGTCCCCGCTAAAATGATAAATGCATCGATAAAATACCATCTCCTATTAATAAATCCTCATTTTCAATCAGCACTGAGGTATTTAAAGAAAACCAACTAAACCGAAAAAATTTAATGAAATAAAATCATCCGTAGAAACTCGCGAAAAAAAAAAGTTCAAAAAATGCAAAGCAATAAAAAGAATAACTGAAAAAAATCCAAGCTTATCATCCGACAAAGTTTGGCGATAAATTCACAATCTCTGCTCCCAAAGCTTGTACGCGTAATTATACGGCATATAAATTTCACATTCATTACGTGCCGACAATTTGAACCAGTTTTGGGAAGCGCTAATGAATATCACTATCAGGTATAAATCGTTAATCAATTAGTTGCCATACCAGCTCCGACACTTATCTCCTCCCCAATTGGTCGATGCCGATTCATCTGACCGTGACGTCACCATGTAAAAGGGGATCAGCAGGGGTATATACTTGCTGACGACGGATTTTTGGCAAGTTTTGTACATCTGAAGGGAGGATTTTGAATAATTGAAAATCTGTCGCATCGTTTTGATATCTGTGTTATTCAGTAGCATACTCGATTACGGAATAAATAATGTTATTTGACGGGTGCAAGGAATTTTGATATGAAATTAAAAATGCATGCCGCGTATCGTTATCTCTTTTTAACGAAATTATTTTTGATTTTTAATGCTTATTTTATTTCTAATCATTGGAAGTAAACTTTTTCGAAACCATTAGTTTTTTTTTCTGATGTAGCATTTTCGAAGATAGTCGTTACGGGATAATTTTATCGAGTCATTTCAATCAAGAATAAATAATTTTAAATTTTCATTGAAAGTAGGAAATTTACCAGTACTTTTGTAGCGAATCAACCAATTTTAAACGAAATTTTAATTTTAAAACTTTTACTCTGTCAGTTAGCACCTATATGTTTTAATTTGAAGGCTTCAAAAATATTATGTGGTCTTTAAAATACAAACTTTTCATCATAATTACCTTTTTTTTTTCTAATTGATCAATCTATAATAATTAAAACTATTTAAATTTTGTATATTAAAGAGAAAACTGAAACGTTAAAATTGCTTAAATTTTCAATGAATACTTAAGATTGAAAAAATATTCATTCAATATTTTGTACCTCTTTCTAACCCAAAAATCATTAATAGTTTTTTTTTTTTTTTTTTTTTTGAATTTTTTAGAAAGGATTGTTTGTTATACCTCACATGCTTTATCTTTTTGCATACAGGAGAAAAATTATTCACTTGTCACGCTTCGATTTTTTTACTTACAAAATTTATAACTGCTTAATGCAAACGAAAGAAAATCTTTAAAAATAAATTAAAAAACTTCATCCAACCATTAAAAATAAATAAATTGTAAAGCACAAACTGTCAAGCAATGTATATGCATATCTTAACGGAAATCATTTATTTAGTCCGGAAATTCTGAGGAATCAAACTGTGACGAGAAATACGATTGTTATAAACATGGATATAGAACGTTTCCTTAGAATTTACTTATGTACGGCCATGATGTACATGTACCCATCCTTTTTCTTTTTTTTTCTTTTCTTCACTTTTTCCCCCTTCACTCCCTCTCCCAACCCCCGCTCTTTGAGAAATACTAATATGTTTGCAAGGTTTCTTTGCAATGTAATACTAAAAATATTTAAAATTAAAATTTAAAAATAATTTTAAAAGAGGGTCAAAAACCGGCTCTTGCAAAATTGGGTCGTTTCCGAAATTTTAAAAGTTTTCTGAAAATGCATTTTTAAAAACATAGGATTTGACCATTTTTTAAACAATGGGACCAAGTTTAATATTTTTAAAAACTTATTTTTATCGATGCACAGATTCGATTTCCCTTTTTGCGCTTCTGCGCATGACATCACAAATGATGAAATGCCATTTACTTATGCCATTAGCGCACAGCGCAACATTTAATTCGTTCTTTTAATCACATGAACTTTCAACGGTATGGTTGATAGCAAGCGTTAGAGCGCAATATTTAATTCCCTTCTGAATAATCATAACATGGCAACGCGGTAGACAGCTAGCGTAAACATTCAGCGCGTCAGTTTATTGAGTGCCAAAATAAATCATTTGTGGCGTCATAAAGATCACGTCTATTAAAGTTGGACATTTAAAAAAATATTATTAAGCATTAAACGTTTTAAAAATAAAGAATTTTCCTCGCTCCATGTTATTTTGTTTTACGCATTCTATCAACTTCAGTGACTAAAAGTAGTACCTTTGACTGATGGAAACAACCCCATTACAATGGATTTTGGAAGCAAGCTAAATTTCATGCACAAAGCTGGACCAGAATTACAGTAAATAGGAAGTGGGAGAAACATGCTTTGAACGAGGTTAAAAAATATGAATGCATAATTAACAGCTTAAATAATTACCATTGATTTCTTTATCAGAAATCGCTAAAGTGTTTCTCAACTTCTTTCGCGAGTTAGATATATATGACATTAATATATGTTTGATGATACAAACTTTAAAGGAAATAAAATTTCTTAAATGCTTTCTGATTTATCACCTTCATAAAAATTTTACCGTGTCTCTTTGTAGGTTAGTCCTAATAGTTTTTGAAGGAGTTTTCCTGCTAAGAAAAATTTCTAGTTGTTTGAAAGCCTTTTTCCTTAGGCAACTTAGCCTCTTAATTGACAGTATCGTCTACAGGTGACATACATCTTTTTTTTTTTTTTTTTTACCTTCGAAAAAAAAAAAAAAATCGAAAATATTGCAAAGAATTTGACCGTACTCTTAGCTTTTTTGCTTCTTGAAAATTAAACAAATAAAAAATATAAAGAGGGAGAGAGAGAGGGAGGAGAAAAAAAATATTTTTATTTATTTGAAAACGTAACATGAACCCATTTTTATATTCATTGTATAAATTTTTAAAATAGCTGATCGGAATTTTATCTAACAGAGGAAAAAAAACGAAACATACAAATCATAATTCATTTGTAAATATTTTAATTTCTTCTCATCATATGAGGCTGTGAGAAGCAAAGGGATGTAACTGGCAAAATTAAAAATTTGGAAGTAACCAGTACAAATGGTAGGTAAACCACTCGTCTGTCTTGGGGCAAGAGATAGTACTAGTAGATCTGGTAGGTACTGTTATACAGCACAATTTAGAAAAACTTTTCGATGAAAGTCTATCTAAGACGTTATCTTTAAACTCGTTTAACTCAAAACTTGAAAATGTCCACTTACATCCCTTTGCTTCTCACTATCTTATATATATATATATATATATACAGTGACTCCCAAAAATCTTCGTACACCTACGACTTTCAACGAAATAGGCCCCAATCCAATGGTTAGAATTAATGTTTCGGAATAGGTATTTAATTATAAGATTAATGATCAATTTTTAACAAAACTACATGAAAAGTTTTTTAAAAATATTAAAACTTAATTTTTTAAAAATTGAAAACCAAAAAGTGCCGGAAATTTTATCTCACAAAAGTCTTCGTACACTTTATAAGATGTCTATATATTATTGAAAAATCTAACTTTTGATAAAGTTATTAATTAGTAGAATATCATGTAGTATCAACAACACCTTTTAAACGCCTGGGAATAAATTTCATTCTTTTTTATGTCTTTTTTTTGCGTAATTTCTGAGTAAGTCTTCAACCACACTTCGAGTCTTACTGTTTCTAGCTCTCTTTTCGTTTCAAAAACGTATTTTCGTAATCTAGCCTACAGATATCTCTAAATATGTTACATTAAGTTCAAATCTGGAGATTGAAGGGGTATTTTCTAAACTTTAGGACAATTTTTGAGGCACTTGAGGCAACCGTTGAAAACCGTGTGCTTCTTATCGTTATCTCGATAAAAAACAAAGTAATTTCCGATAACTAAATTTTTGGCTAACAGTTTAAAATTGGTTTTTAAAACATTTAAACGAATAGCATTATTCATTATTTCATCAAAAAATTCCAAACTACCGAGTCCTAATGCTGATATGCACCCTCACACAAGAACTCCTTCACCGTCCTGATTAACTGGTCCAACTAAGTTCTTAAGATTAAGTTCCTAATTTTTTATTCTACTTACAATTATACAACAATTTAACCAAAAATGTTGAATTTATTTTTATATGCAAGTACGACGTAATTCCCAAACGTTTTGAGCTTCTTTATCATTGATTTTGCGACGAAAATCGTAAGGTTTCTGTTTTTCGCACGGCCAAGAAAATTTCTGCGGGAAGAGGTCCCCTTTAATCCAGCTAATCAGAGAACTTGACGAACAATTTTAGGGGAAAATTAAATGTAAAAATTTTCATTTAACTCTGCAGAAACTTTTACAGCACTCAAATGTGTATTTTTCATAAATTTTTTAACTGTAAATCTCCGATCATGCTTTGTCAACTTTGCTGGTTGACCTTTTCTTACCTTATTTTCAGTCCGATTCTTTTCTTTATAGCATTTTATCAAGCACTTTACTATAGAATGGAATAAAATAACTAATTTAGAGACATTTCAAACCAATTTAGCGCTACTGTGATTAAAAAATTCAAATTTCGAATGGTGTTTGTGATTTTTTACGAATACCAGCCATTTTGAAGTAATAAGCACAAAAATAAGGAATAAATAAACAAAAAATTCAAGTCAAATGACTTTTAAGGGTCAACACAATGCAAAAATAACAAAAAAACGACATATGATAGTTTTAATCGCGAATACATTCGAAAATGTTTGAGCGTACGATGACTTTTGTGGCGTATTATTTCTGTGTCTTTTCATTTTTTGGCTCATTTCAAAAAGAAGATCCGTCAATATTTTTTAAAAACTACAGGGTTTTATTTAGAATGACATAGGAATGAAGTAAAAAAATATTGGACTTCATATTCGAATTCAATTTCCCCTTATTTTGGTTTTACTAAAAAATTTCAAAGTGTACGAACAGTTTTGGGAGTCGCTGTATATATATATATATATATATATATATATATATATATATATATATATATATATATATATATATATATATATATATATATATATATATATATATATATATATATATATATATATATATATATATATATATATATATATATATATATATATATATATATATATATATATTACTTTTCAAAGGTGTTTTATGTGTTAGCGCCATAACTTGCTCATACCTTCAGAACCACCAAAATTCAAAAGTGAGACATCATTCTAAAGACTTTTTACACCACTTTCGGCGAAAAATAAATGTAGAGATTACACTTTGGTTTTTTTTGACCAAAAACTAAATTTATTTCGTTTTTTTTACTACGCATTGCTGAAAAGTATAGCGTCTTGAAATGGAACTCATTGGCTCAGTTGGTTAGCGCGTCGGGGAAAAGTGGTCGCCGCTTATTTGAATCACGTTTGTTCTAAACAGATTTTTCTCCATAAAACAGCTGACTCAATAAAACGGCTAGTTCAATGAAGCTGGATTTTGTTCTGTTTTTGACAAATTGATTTATTAGCGGTTGATTCAATGAACTGCTGATTCAAATAAACAGCGTCCTCTGGAGCAACACAAAGTCGTGAGTTCGAATAAGCATGGGATGCAAAATATTGTTTTAATGACTTATTTTCTTCAGCTAAATCTGATCCAAATTTCACCTATAGAAGCAAAATATAAACAAGTCACTTTTTTACTTTCTTCTATATCTAATATATAGAAGAAAGTATTGGATTCGTGCAAATTTTCGAATTTCGAATTTTGACGGATTCGAACGTTTTGAGGTGTGCTGAGTCCATTTCGACCATTTTTGGAAAATGTCTGTCTGTCTGTGTGTGTGTGTGTGTATGTATGTGTGTGTGTGTATGTATGTGTGTGTGTGTATGTATGTGTGTCACGTCCGTGTGTGACCAGTTTTTTGTGGCCGCTCTACAACAAAAACTACCGCATGAAATCGAACGAAATTTGGTACACATATGTGCCCCTATGTGAACTTGTGCCCATTAGTTTTTGGCGCGAATTCCTCCAAGGGGGGTAGAGCAATGGGACGTTTTTCGAGTTACGCGTGCTTGCTATTCCTCAGGAAGTAACTGGCGGAATCAAGCAAAATTTGGTCCATATGTTGGTATTAACAGGAACAGGTGCTGATTCAATTTTGGTGTCAATAACTCAAACGGGGGTTGAGCTATAGAACGTTTTTTGTCGTCAATTGTGACTGCTGTATCTCAAGAAATAATGAACGGAATGAAAGAAAAATTTATCGGCAAGTAGCCCTTAGTAGGTATAAGAACTGATTTTATTTTTGTGTCAACAGCTAAAAAGGGGGTAGCGCAATCACCCGTTCTTTTTTTCCATTTTGAGTGCCCTATCTCAAGAAGTAATGCTACGTTCTGGTTGAAATTTGGAATATATGTGAATCCATATGTAAACAGGCTTTGGTTCTATTTTGACGCCGATCGCTCCAAGAGGTGTTGATTTTTTTATTATACATAAAGATACGCGCAGACGATTTTTTTTTTTTTTGACAATAAAAAGTATTTCTTTACGTTGACATTTTATTGTTTTTATTTATCTTGATAAGTGCATTAATTCATTAAAAAAATTATTTTTGGCAACAGGGGAAAAAGAAACTTTTTTTTTTTGATAGGATGTATTAATTTTAATGAGCTTATTAATTTTTATTATTTTTTTTTTCGTTTTGAAAGCTGTTGAAGAATTTTTTTTAATGGAAAAAAGTGTATTAGCTGCTTTGTTTAAAAGTTGCTGCTATTTTATTTGTTCGTTTTGTTTTTTTTTTTTCTTTCTTTTTTTACGCATCTAATTTTTTTAGATGAGTGAGGAATATTTTATTCCTAGAAAGTAGCTTAAAATATTGGAAAAATATGTTTGAAACAATTTGCGGTTTTAGCTATTTTGAGAACATTGATCAGGTACTAGAAAGTAGTATGGGTATACGGGAAAGTAGGCTCGTCTAGTTCTAGACAGAACTTCTTGTCTGCACTACTTGTGATTGAAAAAAAAGTTTGTTTCGAGAAATATTTCGTTGCATTTATTAACTTAAAACGGGAGTGTCTTACAAAGTTATAAGAGCTTCAAATAATTTCAACTGTTCGAGAGTCTTTGAAAATTATTTAAGTTTTTGAAATTCCTTGAAAAGTTCTTCAATTTTGTATCTCATCAAGAAAATAAAGTATGAATTGTCCAAATGACCAGAATATTACCCTTCCGTTCTTATTTTCTGCATGCCTACACTATTTCTTTTAAACTATTTTATACAATTTTCATACTGTAGGGCAGTTAATGAAAAAAGTGAGGGTAGGGGGAGTGATCAAAAACAAACTTCACTAAAAGTCGATATGAGCAGATGACGGGGTGCTTCTCTTTTCTCCTCTCTCGTTTTTCCTCTCTGTCCATTAATTTCCATGATTTGTCGAGCAAGCAATTTTTATTTTGTTTGATCTTGATTGGAAAAAGAATGTATAACTTTTAAAAAACTTTGTTAGCCTACTTTTTTTCTCATATTTTCGTTGTTTCAATTACCTAATATAAGGCCTCAAAATACAGATTTTTTTTTTTTCAAAAATTTCTCGGGGGGAGAAACCGCCGGACTCTCTATAATTATGGATGTTCTACATCCGACTTAAAGGGACACCCTCGTGTTATCCTTACCACTACAAGGTGAATAAGAAAAATAATAAGAAATTAAAATAAAATAACAACAGTCCAAACAGTGGAATCGCTAAAAATCGAGACAAAAAGTCTTCTATGTTAACATTTTTATGCATTTGGTGTGTCTATATATACTATATGGTGTGTGTGTGTGTTGGGCAATGTGCTAATCCATGCCCCTCCCGAAAAAAATTTCTGGATACGGCCTTGCTCTGTATCTTAAGCTTTGAAATCTACCATACAAGAAAAATTTACTTTTCTTTACTTATTACACAAAAGATTAATAAATTTCTTTTTTTTAATGTTTAAAAGACGTTTGAAAATTATTCGATCGTTAAGGGGTTAAAGTTTCGCGCTTGCGACTTTCACGTGAAAATCACGATAAATGAAGCATCGCTAAAACAAGTGCTTTTACAGTTCCTAATCTTTGCACAAGCAAACGGAGAAAATATCTTGCATAAATGGATTATTGTTTCCTAAGCAAAATAGTTCTTGTGCTATTAATTTAAAAGTCTCATTAATGCCAAAATGTGACATTTTTCCTAGGATAGTACTACAAAATGCCATCTGCTTTCAATTAAAAACTAGGTTCGTTGAGGCAAATGTTGGTTAAATGGTAATTTTCATTCTGGGTGGAAGAGCTATAACTAAAGTACATAAGTTTCATTACGAAAGGAATCTTTTTGTACTTTAAAACTATCAGAGCAGGTTGACTGAAATAATTGAGTGTATTTCGTCAATTATTGTCTTCATGGCTCAACCAAATTTCTTAAAGAATTTGCCAATTCTCAGAGCAATTAAGAATCAGACAAGGTGGTCCTCATCTTTAAACTCCAAATGTTCTTTCAGTCTAGCTGATATGATAGCTTTCATCCCTTTTAGCCTCCCTATTTTCATCAAAACTTTCTTGAAAACATTCATCTTTCGCTTGCACAATTAAATATAGTTATGCGTAATGGAATACTATATACTTCGCAATAATTATGGGAACATTTAGTCAAGCACAGTTTTAAGAAAATGAAACCCGAAAGAAGTGGTAAAGTCGTCCTGCACAGGCAAATAAATATCCATAACTGATGAAATTTTACCTTTACTCAAGTTCTTCTAATGACAAAACACACTGAAGGCAGTTACGAAAATTTGGTATAATCTATATGACACATGTTACAAAAAAAAAAGAGCAAATTAGGGGCATTCCTTCATATTCAAACAAGCATCTAAAATAATGGGAGGAGGGGAGATGAAGACTTCGAAAAATTTGAGTTTTTTAAAATACGATTTCATTTTTATTACGAAATTCGAAACCAATTGCTGAGTTAAACCAGGCAGCAGCCATAAAACGTTTTTCCCACTGTATATATTTTTCTGTTGTTTTTCAGTCAAAAGAGAAAGGTTGACAAACAAGTTGAAGATATTGACAAGATTTTAATATTTATTTATGTCTAAGATTTAATAAAAGCTCTCTCCCCCATCTTCAGTAATTTAGATTTTTCTAGAATATGTAAAAAGATTGATTTTTCAAATGTATCGTCATATCTCACGAAGTTATTGAGTCGCAAACTGGATGCCGTGAATTCTGAAAATTTAGGCTTAGCGTAAGCATCCATTATTAATGTCATGAACGAAGCAGCAGAGAGTTCTAAAACTTTCATACATTGTATTCACTCGTAGATATGCGTGAATTACTTCAATAAAAATATTCATTGAAATTTGTGGCAAGTGTGCCACAACTGATTTTTTCACTGTTCATGGCCCAGAGGCCTCTTGAAATGTATAATCGAAGAAAGTGTGCAGTGGCAGTATGTGTTAAAACCAAGGGTTCTGATGGGTGGGGGATCATCTAAAATCCTCCGCCTAGCTGTGTCACTGCAGAGAGTACACAAGTTCTCTTCGAATTGCTAAATAGCGAACAATGACAATTAACAATCACATTGTTATGCTCTATCCTCCTGATTTCAAACATTTTAATCATCAAATAAAGACACACACAGTAAATACAGGGTGACCTGAAATAGACTGACTGTTTTTCAAAAACGTATAACAGGAAAATGGTTAATGATTAAAAAAAATTCATGCTGAAACTTCATATGGTGGGCCGTAGGTTTTGTCCCCCAGAACTCCAAATTTTATTTCAAGAATTTTCTAATAGATGGCGCTGCAGATCTTGTCTTACTACTATTATATATGCGAAAGTTTGTCTGTATGGATGTATGGATGTTTGGATGTATGGATGTATGGATGTTTGTTACTCTTTCACGCAAAAACTACTGAACGGATTTTGATGAAACTTTACAATAATATAGCTTATGCATCAGAATAACACATAGGGTAGTTTTCGTCCCGTTATGGGGGGCAAAACCCCCTTAGGGGAGCAATAAAATACAATTTTTTCGTATAAATTCTCTAATATAAGGATGAAAAAATACTTGCACATATTTACATTATATGTCCATCGAAAGCTCTGATTTTTCTGCTGAAGATGGCACTTATTCGAAATTTCTAAGTAGAATAAAAAACGAGTTATGAGCTTTTTAGTTCCATGTTCGAAGGCTTTCCTAAACTCAATACAGTATTTAGTGTATCATCTCAACTCCCTGTCGATAGCGACTATTGTTGTATTGTTGACTATCTTTGCTTTTCGTGACTGTTCAAGGCTTTTCTCAAGTCAAATCTTGAAGTAAGATTTTTGCACAAGATTGGCAAATAATACATGATTTGGCTGATCATTTTCCATTTAAGCGGAACTTTAATGTAATTAATGGTTTTTATTATTATTTATGCTGATTGAACACTTACTCATTATCCAATCAACCAGCAGATCGCCAAAATTTTTGCAGAAATATTTCCGTAGCTGATGCATTTGACAGTTTTTTTCAATGTCGCTGTTTTTGAAGCCGAAGACTACGTCATAATGTTTCTCAGTTTTCACCATGTAAACAAAATATCGCCAATGAAAGAATCTTTAAAAAACTTTTTTTACTGTGTTAAATAATCCAGCAACTAAATTAGGCAAATCCATAAACAGTACAAAAACTTCCATTAATTTTTCTTTTTGCACAATTTCAAACAATCGCCAAATTTTACTACTTATTTTGGAAACATTTCGAATGAAACTCTTTAGCGCCATTTTATGGTGACCAAAAGTGTCTCAGCACCTGGCGATAATATCTTTGTAACGAAAATTAATACATCGTTTTTACAAAGTAAGGAAAGAAGGAGGGAGCATCATCGAAAGAATCCCAAAACGATTCCCGCAAATTCGGTAAAATCGCACCAAGAGCCCACAATGATTGAAATTTCCCAAAATAACTAAAGCAAGTATAAGGGGATAACGAGCAACGTCAATAGCAATACAGAGAAGGTTTTAGACTCCATGTTAAAAAAAAAGGTATCAACAGATTAATCTTTTTAAACATGAGAAGAATAATTTCATGTTTTGGAAATTTGTATATGCTTAAATATAGTGCTTTCGTTTCTAAATCAATACTATTTTGTTCTTTATACTTATTGCTATTTTTACTTTCTTCTATATCTAATATATAGAAGAAAGTATTGGATTCGTGCAAATTTTCGAATTTCGAATTTTGACGGATTCGAACGTTTTGAGGTGTGCTGAGTCCATTTCGACCATTTTTGGAAAATGTCTGTCTGTCTGTGTGTGTGTGTGTATGTATGTGTGTGTGTGTGTATGTATGTGTGTCACGTCCGTGTGTGACCAGTTTTTTGTGGCCGCTCTACAACAAAAACTACCGCATGAAATCGAACGAAATTTGGTACACATATGTGCCCCTATGTGAACTTGTGCCCATTTGTTTTTGGCGCGAATTCCTCCAAGGGGGGTGGAGCAATGGGACGTTTTTCGAGTTACGCGTGCTTGCTATTCCTCAGGAAGTAACTGGCGGAATCAAACAAAATTTGGTCCATATGTTGGTATTAACAGGAACAGGTGCTGATTCAATTTTGGTGTCAATAACTCAAACGGGGGTTGAGCTATAGAACGTTTTTTGTCGTCAATTGTGACTGCTGTATCTCAAGAAATAATGAACGGAATGAAAGAAAAATTTATCGGCAAGTAGCCCTTAGTGGGTATAAAAACTGATTTTATTTTTGTGTCAACAGCTAAAAAGGGGGTAGCGCAATCACCCGTTCTTTTTTTCCATTTTGAGTGCCCTATCTCAAGAAGTAATGCTACGTTCTGGTTGAAATTTGGAATATATGTGAATCCATATGTAAACAGGCTTTGGTTCTATTTTGACGCCGATCGCTCCAAGAGGTGTTGATTTTTTTTTTTTTTTTTGCGAATAAAAATATTTTTATTAATGCTACAATAAGAAAGATAAATCGTAATAGATTGTCGTCTGCGTATTTCTCGTGATTTTAATTGTATGGAAATGATAGGAAAATAACTTTCAATTTTCGCTCTTTGCTTTGCTTTTGCAATAATTCAGACATTGGGATAGTCGTCAAGTTTTTGCATGTGTCATTTTGTTTTTGTTGGGAATATTGCTTCCTCGTCAAGCATGGGGAGGGATCAGAAAAAAAAAAGAAAAATATAGAAGAAAGTTTCGTGATGGCCACAACATACTAGTTTTTTTTTGGCTATACGTAATTAAAGCAGGGACTCTCCTGCCAATTTTTAGTTGATTAGAAATTGAAGTTCCAAAAACGCAATTTTAGACGCTTATCAGAAGTGTTGCGAAGAGAGGACGATATGGGGATTTATTCGGGAAATTTTCCTACATTGAGTCTTGAAAACGTGATTACAGGCCATCGATGGTACCTTCAGAGGAAGGGGTGGGCTTAAGGCTCAACCGCAGCAATTTTTCAAGACTAAAGTTCCAAAAATGTAATTTTAGGCCACGATTGGATCACTAAAAAATGGTTTTTCAAGAACCGCTCCTCTAGGCCCTCCTTGGTTGCGTCCCTATTTTTATTCATTTTCGATAAAAATTTTGTGGGAAAACTTCCTTAAGTTTTTTTTTTCACCAAAAACATTTAGAAGTTATGTTCTTAGATAGTAATATTTTAGATTTCCATCCTTATTTTTTTATTTATTGAAATGCTATAAATCTCTAGTTAAAGTTTTGTTTTACTTCCGTTTTTACTATTACTAGTGTAATTGTATGACTCTTCATTATAATCCTTTCAATCCCTCTCTTTCTCTTCCATCTTTTTTTCTATTAGAAAAATATTTCTGCGGCCCATGTATTTTTTCTCATTTTGCTGTGATTCTCAACATAACATTTTCATAAAAAAAATACCAAATATATATGTATCAGAAAACTTAGCTATCAAATATATTTATCTATTCATTTTTTTTTAAATATGACTTGTCACGGATTTCTACAATGTACCGAATATTTTTTTGTTGTTTAAAAATTTTTTTAAAACCTATATTTCGGCCGTCCTTATATAGGTTTTTCCATCTGCCATCGGCCATTTGAAACAGAAAATAATCGGCCTTCTGCCGTCGGCCATCTTTTGAGTGAATTCAGACAAATTATTTTTTTTGTTCGAGATCTCAGCGACAACACTTCATTCCCATATTTTACTTTTTTATTTCAACAATTTTAACCGATTTAAAAAAACTTAACATCCTGCATCCAAAAATCAGTTCTACTTCGGCTCTGACTCCGCAGCCTTGGCAGAAATCGACTCGGAGGGAAAATGACCGACTCCGACTCTTGGAACTTTAAAACTTTCGACTCCCAACTTCGACTTCGCAGCCTTAGTTTTTACTGTGAAATAATGATTGTTGAGATGATTTGCTTTTATTGTAAATAATTAATTAGATTTTTTTTGCAACGGGAAGTAAAACTAAATTCAGAATGCTTTATTTAAAAAAAAAAAAAGAAAAAATTGTGCAGACGATGTCTTTTTTTTTTTTGCGAAGATTAAGAGGACGCTTTATAATTTATTTATTTATTTTTTTATGAACTGTACTTTTTTTTTTTAATTGGCCATTCGGGAACAGGGGGGGGGGATAAAAAAATAAAACACAGATACTCTTTAATTTAACCCAAAAGAAAGTGCTACAAATATTGATTTTTTTTTTTTGGATTTTTCGGATAAAATGTATTTTTTGATGTGTTTTTTTTATTACTACTCCTTTTTTTTTTTTTTGAAAACGATTTAATGTTTTATTTTACTGAAAAAATGTATTAGCTTCATTCTTTGAAAGTTGCTACTAGTTAACTTGTTCGTTTATTTATTTTTGACGTATCTGGTTCATCAGATGAAAGAGGCATATTTTGTATTAATAAATCAGCTTAAAATGCTGAAAAGTTATGTATGGCATAATTTGCAGTATTAGCTACTTAGGAAAATATTGATTAGATGTTTTAAAGTCGATGATGGTATACGGGAAAGTAGGCTTGTTTCGTTTTGGACGGAACTTATTATTTAAGATTATTCCAAAGAAATAGTTTTTCATTGGTGCAATGCGTTCTTGGTCTCCAGAAATGCCCTCATATATTTTTCTTCATAACAAAAAATAAAGAAACTAGGAATAATTATGAACTAAGAGGACTTGCTTTAGGAGAAAAGTTCCATGTACTGCTTTATTCTTTATGAAAACAATTTAAAAATAGCAATAAAATTTGTTTCTGAAGTAATCTTTGTTCAATGGAAATGTACCATGTGATTTTGCTGCAGGCTTTGTAGGAGTATAGGAGGAATTTGTTGGTTATGAATCAAAATAAAAATATATTAATAAAATTAAAATTATTGGGACCGGTTCAACATGCTCCGTGATCCAGCGAGCCCCATCTCCCCCACGTACGACGTGCGTACATATATGCAGCAAACCTACTATGTACTTTACACGTATCATACGTACTTCGTATGCTACGTGTAAAAATACACGTATTGTTTAGTAATTGTGCAAGATTTTATGTAGTGTCCACACAAGATTAAAAAAAATATATTATTGACTAGGAAAAACAAACGAAGTTTGCGGCAAGTAAATATAGAAACATTGTTGAGAGTTTAATTAAAATAATTTGGGTTTCAGAAGAACGGTAACCAAACATTGTTTAAGAAGCTTACAAAATAAAAATACAAATGAAGAAAATAAATAAATAAATAAATAAATAAATAAATAAATATATATATATATATATATATATATATAAATATATATATATATATATATATATATATATATATATATATATATATATATATATATATATATATATATATATATATATATATATATATATATATATATATATATATATATATATATATATATATATATATATATATATATATATATATATATATATATAAAGGAAAGTTTTACTTGAGTTATAAATAATTTTTAACAGGAAATATTTCTTATAAAATAAGGGAGGAAGCTTTATATAGTATTCAAAACTAATTTTCATGCATAAATACCAATAAATTTAAAATAAGATAAAAATGAAAAGAAAAATAGGAGATGAACTTCTATCAAAATTCAGCCCTAGTTTTTATTGTTTGTTTAATTTATGTCTATTCTATAATCATTATATTATACATTTAAAAGAATTTTAGATGGAAAATAAGGAATGACAGAAGAAAACTATTTTACTTGTTTATTTGGTAGTATGTGCGAAACTTAAGTGATATTACGTTTAATGCCTTATACTCCGTTGATACTTAAATGATGTTGGGAGGGATGTGGGTTCATTGTGCAATGAAAGATAGCTTGATATGTTTATATCTCTAGTCCCATTGCACTTCCCATAATGCTATCTGGAAGAATTCCATCATTGAAAATCACCAGGATTAAAATAAAAGACTATTGTACGGTCTCTTTCGAACAAACGAACGTTGCCTCGCAATTACAAAACTATCCCGTATCCCTGGGAGATCCTTCCCCTCCCCCCTCCCACAGATCCAGTATTACTCCGAAACTAATCTCTTTTGTTCTGCGAGCGTTCTCTCCGACCCTCCTCTCACCCAATAATATTCTTCCCAAAATCATCGCCCATTGAGGACTGCTGCCCGAGACAAATTAACACTTGTCAACCGCTCGGCAAAACGCTCCTCTGCCGAACGGTAAATGGCTGCCAGGCGTTTATCTCGACGGAACATGCGAGGCGTAATTATTATTAATTCGTAGTAATCTAAAACTTTTCACGGCTTCCCGCTTCTCGATATCATGCCTATGGAAAGAGAACGAATGGCGAGAGAGAGAGAGAGAGAGAGAGAGAGAGAACGAAAGATTCACTCGCATTTTAGTTTCGAGAAGCTGGCGATAACCGGTACGGAACCTGATTAGGTTGTCTCCGAGTAAACTCGCGCCGTGGCTAATTTGCGCTAATAGAGAGAGAGAGAGAGAGAGAGGAATAGGAGGTGGGAATGGAACGTCCGCAATGGTGACACGAGGAAGCGATGGCTGGAGGTGTGACCATCGAACGTCTGTGGGAGAGGCTAGTTTCATTATCGAGTCTGTTACTCCACATATTGAGAGATGCTTCTTGTTATAAAGGAGGTATCCATGAAATCTGGTTCCGAAAGATATACCATGGATTATTTAAGGATATTTATCATACTGAACCATGACGTGTTCATAAAGAAAAGTCGGGACATATTTTCATTCATATTGCTTAGAAAACAGAATGCGTGCTGGAAATAGCCTCGTTTTCCTGAAGCTTTACTCTCTAAACGCACTTGAAAAAAAAAAAAAAAGATTATTTTAATAGCAAATGAAACGTCCGCGATGGTGACGTGGGCGTGGCTGGAAGTGTGATCATGGAACGTTTATGGGAGAGACTAGTTTCATTATAGCGTCTGTAACTCCACAGAGATGCTTCTTATAAAAGAGATATCGACGAAAACTGATTCCGAATGATATACCATGAATTATTTAAGGATACATCTCATAAAGAACTGCAACCTGTTCCAAAAAAAAAGTCTGGACGTATTTCCATCCATGCTGTTTAGAAAACAGAATGTGTGATGAAAATTGCCTCATTTTCTTGAAGCTTTACTCTCTAAACGCACTTAAAAAAAATATTATTTCAATAGCAAATGGAACGCACACGATGGTGACGTGGACGTGGCTGGAAGTGTGACCATGGAACGTCTGTGGGAGAGGCTAGTTTTATTTTCGAGTCTAACTCCACAGATTGAGAGATGCTTCTTGTTATAAAGGAGATATTGACGAAAACTGATACCGAATGATATGCCATGAATTTTTTAAGGTTCAACTGCAACATGTTCCAAAAGAAAAGTCTGGACGTATTTTCATCCATGCTGTTTAGAAAACAGAATGCGTGATGGAAATTACCTCATTTTCTTGAAGCTTTATTCTCTAAACGCACTTAAAAAAAAAGATTATTTCAATGGAAAATGGAACACACGTGATGGTGACGTGGAGTGGCTGGAAGTGTGACCATGGAACGTCTGTGGGATAGGCTAGTTTCATTATCGAGTCCTTAACTCCACAGATTGAGAGATGCTTCTTGTTATAAAGGAGACATCGAGAAAACAGCGATTCCGAATGATATGCCATGAATTATTTAAGGATACTTCTCATAAAGAACTGCAACGGGTTCCGAAAGAAAAGTCTTGACGCATTTCCATCCATGCTGTTTAGAAAAACTGAATGTGTGATGAAATTTGCCTCATTTTCCAGATGATTTGCTCGAAACACACTTAAAAAAAAGTATAATTCTTTTAATATGAGTTGCGAATAGAACGTCAGTGATAAAGATGTGAGGAGGAGATGGCTGGAGATGTGACCATGGAACGTCTGTAGGAGATTCTAATTTCATTATCGAGTCTGTTACTCCACAGATTGAGAGATACTTCTTATTACGAAGGAGATATGACCTAAAACCAAATCCGAATGATGTACCATGAATTATTCAAGGGTACTTCTCATAAAGAACTGCAACGTGATCAAAAAGAAAAGTCTGGACGCATTTCCATCCATGATATTTCGAAAACAGAATGTATGATGAAAGTTGCCTCATTTTCCAGATGCTTTATCCAGAAATAACCACATTAAAGAAAATTAAAACGGAAAAACACATAATGATTCTCGACAGCAGCGAAAGGAGAAAATCAAAAATCTTGCCTTAAGACCTTTTCCCCATTACTGAAAAGTTCATCAAATATTTTTGAGTGTAACTGTGGAGAAATACGACTGAAAACTTAAAAGAAAAGAAATACTTCTATATTTCCAATGGTTCTAATTAGGCTTTTCCTTTCATTTTCTTCTTCTTTTTTCCTTTTCTTTATTCTTTCACTCTCTCTCTCTTTTCACAAACTTGTTCGTCCTTTTTACACAAATCATGAATAAAAAAAGTGATACTTTGGGGCGAAGCTATTTTATCAGTATATAGCCTGTTGCAATGCACTGTCTGTCAGTTGCAAATCACTCTTTTTGATAAAAATTTTGGAGGGGAAGAGGAAAGCACCTGGAAGATTTTAAGAGTGTGTTACAAGTAGTTTTAAGCAGCAAAGAAGACAAAACTAAAATCCAACCAACTGCCTCCTACAAAACTTATGTGACCATTGATGCAATGTATGTCTGCGAAACTTCATTTCCTCCACTTCTGCCAGGATATGGTTGCTAAAAAACAGTAGTTAGTGATGACTATGAGGAAAGGTTTCACGAAAATTTCTCTGTAATGGATTGCAAATATCAGGGTCACTGAACTGAATAAATGCTCTCCAAATACTGCTGGACTATTCTAAATGATGACCCTTCGTTGACGTACAAGAAGCAATTGAAAATGAAACGTTTACAGCAATAGGCTAAAAGCAATCGCTGTTTTCTGAAAAATAAACATTGCTTAACTAAACATGACTTAATTAATTTCATTTACTTTACATGTTTTTTTTTTTAAATAAATTAACCATATAATCAATGGGTGATTGCTGTGCAGTTTTCTTCACTGAGCTTTTGTGTATCTTAAAAGCAAGAGCTATAAAAAAAATCATTAACGTGTTCGTTTTTTGCGACCCAAAGTTAGTAAGAATTCACTATTTAAAACGGGGATGTAGAAAAAATTTTGTTTTTCGTTGCCTAGTATAATTATACTCCCTACTCCCTTTAAGATTCATTCATTTTCATTCAATAGTTTTTGATAATATCATTCAATAATTAAAACAGTATTGAATGATATTTCTCAATCACACAAACATAATTCCGTCTGTTAAGAATGGTTATCAAAGTAATGAAAACACAGGTTTATCGAGAATTCTCAACTAGTGTAGAGTTGCCTTTGTTATGTAATACATTTTGGATTCACCTAAGAATGGTTTCCTACTAGAGCTAAATAGTGTTTAGAGAAATATTGTACCATTTTTTCATGGAGATATTGCAAAAGTTCTGGGAGAGATGCCGGTGAAGGATATCGATT
The DNA here is from genome assembly GCF_026930045.1 of Uloborus diversus. Classification (NCBI taxonomy): domain Eukaryota; kingdom Metazoa; phylum Arthropoda; class Arachnida; order Araneae; family Uloboridae; genus Uloborus; species Uloborus diversus. Next base: position 146,744,461 of record NC_072731.1, read on the forward strand.
CCGTATTGAATGAACTAAACTAGGCCATAACAATTCAACTTCATTGAGGTTGGGTGACTGTGAAATTCGAGATATACCTTTAAATTAATCCTTGTGTTCATCAGACTATGATTGAACAAGTCCCACTGCATATTTTTAGAACCTTTGGGCATTAATAAGTGTAGTGTGCATTATAATTAAGAGGGGTAATTACAAAACATCAATTTTAATTCAAAAACCAAGTTCGTTCTTGTTATATTTATAATTATATCTTGTGCTTTGCTCTGATCGGCGCAAAATGCAGGACATTACAAGCCTAGTTGTTTATATTTTAACATATAGGACAAGTTTCGCTGCATGGTTAGGTGCATTATCATCTTGGAAAATTCCATCTTCTGCGAAAAACAAAAATTGCATTATGGGACAGACCGGATGAGCTAAAATTACTCTATACTTGTCCTCAGTGATTCTTCCTTTCACGGTTATGATTGGTCATGCAGAAAATCGCGACACGGCTTCCCATATCACGACGTATCTACCTCCATGCACAATTGGAACATTAACAATTGGAAAGAGACAATCGTGATCATTCGCTTGTGCAGGTGTCCTCCAGGCCCACATCTATAAATTTTGGGCCCTCCTGCAACAAAATCTGTAGGGCCCAGTGGCCAGCAGTGTATATTTGCAACGTTAATAAGTCTTAGTGCTATTTTTTTTCATGTTATTGGGCCGTTGGGACTCTTAAGGACGCACCCCCCCCCCCTCGCACTGCGAGGTCTGCGTGTACGTAAATCCGGGTCTGATGTCCTCAAAAAATGCTCCCGTCCTGTTTGTAGAGAAAGGTGTGAAGGACAAGACCATATTACTTTCTTCCACTGATCAATTGTCCTGGTTTTGTGAGTGTGAAAGTACTGTAGACGAAGTCTTGGTAGTAACATGTGTAACAAGTGGCTTACTGCTCTGCAGTAGGCGTTCTAATCATGAAGGTATTTTCTAACTGTAATCATTTACGATGGGAAATATAGGTGCTGATTGAGTTCTGCGGTCACTTTTACTTCAGTTGTTCGCTTTTTCGACATTACAATCCGCTTCAATACCAGCTGGTCTCTTTCAATAAACTACTCTTTCGGTTCACTATTTTGCTCTGATAAGATTGTCTTTCTACCCCATGTGTATGCTGTTGTGGCTTTAGATACTGTATACTGTATCTTTAGAAACGCATACAAGTTTCGATGTTCTGATCCCACTTGCTCCTGCTAAACGGGCTCCTGCAATTTGACCTTATTGAAAAGGGGAAAGATCCGCCAACTCACGCCTTTGAAAAAAAACAAGACTTACAGAACTTCACGGCATGTCTCCCACACCCTTTCAGAAATTCAGTAAAGCTATCTGAATGCGTACATTTCTATTGATGAAAAAACTTAGAAATTATTATATTTTAATGCTTACGTAACGCATTTAAAAATGTCACTTTTATTCACTTTTGTTTCCTTTTTTAATAACCACCTGTACATACATTTGAAAAGTAACGTCTTCGAAATAGCCATGATATCTAGAGAATGAAAGCTTATACAAATGTTCCTCATTTTTCAGCTCATAGGAAAACCAAAATTTGTTTTAAAAGACTTCGTTTAATACTTTTTCTGCCACTCTAAATCCGTGTTTGAATTTTTTTCACCCGTAAGCATGGTGAAAACATGTTAAAGTTTATTAAAAGAATAAAATAATAAAGAAATTTCCCTTTTAAAAGATTGTTCCAACAAAATTTGCTCGCAAATTAAACTGATTTCAAGCCAATCGGTACTTCTAGAAGTACTTAAATGTGTCGAAAAGTCACTAATTTTCAAAAATAATAGGGATTCTAAACAACCAAACTTCACTTTTAATGAAATTCTTCTTCAAAATTCGTATTTAGGTGGAATTTATTTTGGAATTCATCAACATAATTTCTAATTATTTTAACAAACATAAATTTTGTATTACATTTAATCTAAACAATTTTAAGGTCTATGAATAGTTAAAATTTACTTTTAACAGATTTTTGTCAGTAAAATTATTTTGTTCCTGAAATCATTTTGAATCTTATTCATCTATTAGTATCTCAATAAACGTTTTCTCTCCACGGCATTCATCCTTAAAAACGCTCGGATTAACGCAAAAACAAAATTTACGTTCAATACATTTCTATTACACAATTGCTATTACTAATACTCAATTTTATTTTGAGCTTAATGCACCTCTAAGTACCCGAAACGAAAAATAGCGCAGCAAATGGGATACCGATAATAGCTCGAATCCTAATCCCCGACGTACTTGACAAAACCCTGGCAGGGAGGAGAATTGTGGATCAGCTTCCATATCTAGAAACGAGCTGCACCAGAGAGTCAAGAACAATTAACGTTGTACCCTCCATTTAAAAAGTTCCCGCTACTTCATTTCAAATATCTAATTAACGGGCTGACAGTTTAATGATGTCCGAACCGCACATTCCCTCCCCTGCCATTCTCCAGCTGAATTGGAAGCGTGAATTTTTGAAGCTTGAGATCCATATCCTAGCTCTTCCCCCTGTCTGGAGTATTCCCTATTCCCTCTCTGTTTTTCTCTCTCCCCCCCCTCCTCTCTCACGTTAAGCAGCATACGCAAATAAACTGATAGCCGCGTATTTAGTGGCCCTCGGAGTTTTATTGGCAAAGTGGTTCAAAACTAGTCCTTTACTTTCGGATGAGCGAATGTTAGGGAGAGAAGTTATTTTACCTCGAAGTGATGAATCCATGAGTAATTTTTAGATATTGACATGCGTGTATTTTAAGGGATAATTATCGGGAAAATTTTGAAATCAGATATAACAATCAGGATTTTCTCTTCCAAATGCATTACCGTTCAACAGAAAAGTGATTTTCAATTTTTGATGCAATATTACTTATTTTTGAAGCGGAAAGATTTGGTTTTGGCTATGATAATGTGACTTTCATGCATATTTACTGCGTAAAATAATGCATAGTTATTTAGTAATTAATAATTTTATCTGAGTTAAAGCAAGGAGCAGTTAAAAATGGTATTTTATTCTTAGTTAAAGTTTTTTTCATTTTAAAATTTTGGACAAAACTTTTAAAAGGGATATTTAATAATTATTTCAGCAACATTCGCAGGAATAATATTTACAGAACATTAACTTCTTTGAAGCGTTTTACTGTGTTAATTTTTATGTTGTATTTGTATTGTTTCAAGTTGATATTACATTACGTACTATGCAGAATAAGGGCAACAAATTCTGGCAAGACAACATACTCGACATTTTAAAGAAAAACTTAGACTCAAATTGTTTCTTTTTTTTTTTCTTCCTTCCTTTCTTTTTTTTTCTTCCTTTCTTTCTTCTTCTTCTTCTTTTTTTTTTTTTTGTTGTTGTTGTTGACTAAAAGAACGTTTATTGAAAGGTTTAACGTTGTTCCAAATTTCACTTTTGTATTTTTTTTTTCTTTTCAAAACAGAAATCATTAACAAAATAAGTGGATTAATTCCAAACTGAAAGTTTAGGGAGGCATTTTAATATGAAACAAGACAAATAATGAGTTATCATATACAAATTTTGAATAAAGTTTTAAGAAGTAATTATGCATAAAATGTTATTTCCTGTAAAGTATAAAGTTATTTCCTGTAAGTACATTTTTTTCTTTCAGCAAATATGCTTATATAGTGCTATATATGTTATAATAAAAATTTATATACTCTATATGCTGACAATCGAATTAAATGTTCAAACATTTACATCTCTTAAACTCACTCTTAAAACTTTCTACCTGTTGAATTCAGACTCTGTCTTTTCAGTAATGGAGGAGTGTTCTATGGAATATTTATGGAATGTTTTTTTTTTATGTTCCTTTTGTTTTACTTATGTCTGTATGAATAGATAAGCAATCAACTTCAATACGATGAGTAAAAAAAGTGTGTGTGTGTGTGTGTGTGTGTGTGTGTGTGTGTAGGTGTAATTAAGATAAACAGGTTTGGTGCCTTTTGAGGGCCAAAAAGTATCTCTTATTCGAATTCATTATCGCTTAAGATATACTAAAGCAACATATTTTCAAAGTTCACTGTATTTTATGACATGATCCAAAAAAAAAAAAAGAGGAGGAAATTGAGAGCTTTTATCAATATAATATACTGACACCGATTAGAGCTTTCTGATATATTTTCTAGATCATGAGCACGAAATTGCTTTATTTTCTAACCATAATAAGATTATTGAGTCGTTTTTCAGTTTTATGACGTTCCAACGATAAAATTTGTTCCATCTTCCTATTGTACTTGGTCCACTTTAGGACGTAAATCCGCGAACCTCTCCCACATCCATAACATTCTCTCCTATAAGAGTGTTCTAGAACAATTCTCTCTCCCCATCCCATCATTCTGACGTTCCTATTAGAGTCCATGCATGAGGAGGGGGATGGAAAATGGGGGTTCTCTGTTTTAATGGCGTCCTAATAGCCCGGTCTCCCACTCCCTACGCAAGCGATATCTAAGCCCTCGAGCAGAGCTCCCTCCCTCTTATGTGTTCTTTTCGCTCAGGGTATACAGAAGCCCCTATATGCCACATATTGAGAAAGGAGATAAGGTGGTTCAAAATGCAGAACTATTCCCATTCGCTGAGTGGGTGGAAGATGAATCAATTCCTTGATACTCATTCATAATGCGATGAGAGATAAAAACACAAATTTTCTAGATTATAATAACTTGAAATGAAAGCAACACTATTTCATCCATTGCCTCAGTTGAATTCAATAAGTTTTCTAAGCTTTCGAATTATGTTTAATTTTTGCATCACAGTATGTTGCACAGTTTCTAAATCTGTACCTCAGAGCCAAAACAACGTAAGTCACATAATCGCAACTTTAGAGGAGAGAGGAAAAACTTTTGCCTGGTGCACGCCAAAGATGGGACGAACGCTCTTTTAACATTGGTAAATAATAACAAGTTTTTTTTAGAATTGTGTTCACGTAGCTTGATGTGGAATAGGTTTCTACACATAATGCACTAATAAACAGAAAATCGCAATTTTCGGACTTACGTCAGTTTGGCTCTCAGGTACAGAAATGACAAAGCAAAAGTTTTTTTTTTTTTTTGCATAAGGGCTCCCTTATACTGCTTCTAAATGTTCTCAATAATTACTAAGTTAAAATTATCGATACCACCTGGAAAATTATGGAGGTTAATATAAACATACTAATTGCTTTTTTTCGTTTAAGACAAAATATCATCCCAGACAAAATATCTTTCTAAACAAAATATGTCGCAACAAAATTTCGAAAAGCACCATCTAAGGTTTCAACGATGTCATGGTTACCGTCATCCAAAGTGACATCTAGCGACGTTTGAGCTTTACGTCTCCAAATTCATTTTGTGCCATCGCTAAAAATATACGCTTGCAACCTGAAGTATTTGGTTATGCTGCTAACGATCGTTCAAAAAATCATAAATTATTTTCAGACTAGTGTCTCTACAAGGGAGCGTGCATAAACCTGTACTGAACAGTGAACGTTCATTATTGCGAACCACTTATAATTATTTTAACTGTTAAGGTATTAACAGAAGTAAACATCTGCGCAAAGGAAACGAGTGAAAGTTGAATCATTAGATATGTAATTGCACAAAACGGCTTTCTTTCTCGTTTTCAAGAGCTATTTATTATACGAGGTAGTTTTCATTGTGTGTTATCCAAGTCTAAACTTAACTGTATCTTTTATAGCCATGAAATTTGGTATGCATGTAGTGTTAAAGATGGCAAGTGACCTTAAAGATAAAAGAAAAATTTAATTTAGAAAAACTTAATCCAACAAGATAGCTCTAGAAAACTTTTGTTGTATGTTTTTATTTTCTTAAAGTAAAGCTTTTAATGATTTTATTTAAAAAATCGCTAAAAAAATTATCTTGTTTTAAACTTCTAGCGTAACTTAAAAAATTAAAGAAAATTTTTAAGTCACATTTTCCTGAGAAGTTTGAAACAAAAACTGTTCTGTACGTCTGTAACTCCAATACTCTTTCATTTCCGATTTTTTAACAGTAATTTAGGCATTTTGTTCTCATTTAATAAACATACGGCCAAAAAAAAATTTTTTTAGTTTGTTTCATGAGCCAAAAGATTTGGTTCGTGATTTAAAAAAATAATAATAATAATAAAAAAATGAAAAAAAAATAAATAAATAAATTTGAAAAAAAAAACTTATTTTCATTTAATTTTTAATCAATTCATTCATTTTACCGGTAACAGACTGAATTATGGTTATTATGCTGAGTCTATATTTCGTCACATTTATTTAAATACTATTACCTTTTTTCATTACTATGTGAACGTTTACCGTACTTTTATTTAGCTGAAATATGTGTGCATCGTTTTAAATTATGATTCGGTTTGTACATTGTACTTCGGATTTTGATTTAATAATTTAATTTCAATTTACGTCGCTTGTGATTTAAACAGGGCTGCGGAGTCGGAAGAAAAATGACCGACTCTAATTCGACTCTTAAAGTTTGAAACTTCTAACTCTGACTCCGACTCGAACTCCAACTCTGGCTATTTTTTTTCAGAGATGTTTTTGATTTCATTATTGGTAAGTTTTCTTTAGTTACATGAAAACTTTCATGAACCAAGGTTAAAAGAGCATTGAATATATTGCTATTACATTTATCGCTTACGTTCAGCACACTTTTAACTTTTTTGTGTCTTCATATCTAAATCTCCAGCTCTTGAAACCATTTTGAGTAATCATTCGGTAAATAAATAAATGAATAAACCTTTTATTAGACAGAAACAAGCCGAAGAAGTTAAAGTGCTTCTTCTTCTTCTTAAGTGAGCCTCCCCTAATTTGATATTTTATCCTCATTAATAATTCACCTGAATCCTCTACCGACTTCAAAGGCCCCACGAAACAGATATGCGGAGTTTGATTCGTGAACGCAGCGCATTCACGCATCCCAGTTGTCCTTTTAGGAAATGGGTCTCTGTTCGGAAAAGGCTTAGCATCCTCGAGTCTAATAAATCAAAGTTAGTCTCCTGCTGTCCAGAAGGAATTCGGAACTTGTCCCGGTATCGATAGCGATTCAAACTTGAGCTGCTTCACTAGGGGTATTGATCCCATCCAGTCACAATGGGATGCAGGTTATAAACTGCTCTATAAATACGACATTAGTCTTGATCTGACCGGAAAGTGGCGGGAAATTACTTCTGGGCTGGGTTGATTGCTTAGATTGGATAGCGTGGAGATGCAGCACACTAAGTTAGGGTGTAAGTTTAAGTGTACCGGCTCATCAATTAGTCTTTTTTTTTTTTTTTGCAAAAAAAAAAAAAAATCATATTTTACCTTATTTGATAGTTATGCAAAAACACTAAAATGGATCTAAATGAAACAAGATGGTCTTAAATGTATTGTTACAAATTCTGTAAATACTAATTATTGTAGTAACGTAACCTGTAAATAGTTTCCCGTAATGAATATACAGCCCCTATACATTCGGCTGAAGTATATGGTCCCCTATTTTTTTCATTGATAAGATTTGTGAATGGAAAGAAATAAGAAAGTGTGGAACGGTGCAGCATTTTCTGGAATAGTTGAGAGATCTCTTTCGGTGTGTATAAAAAGCCGTTATGCATGATAAAAAGTTTTAGTTTCGATTGAGAATTTGTACTGAGAGTGTATTAGCTCTGTTTATTGTGAGGCATTTCGCTGTGTTGTTTTTCGTATTTGGAAGTAAATACGTGCGTAACCGTTGAGTTTACGGTGTTGTGTGATATTTGCTTAATTGCTGATGATTAATTTAGCAGTTGCTGACGCTCTTTCCTGTACATAGTGTAAATAAATTTCCTGTGTTTTGAACCAAGAACTGTGTCGTCCTTTCAAGAAAGTTGGAAGTCGCACCGGATCCGTTACAGTATTAAAACGTTGTTATTATCATCATGTAAATGAAAGAGAAATGGAGAGACAGTTTTAATTTGTTATGTGGAAAATATTTGAGAGCATCTTGAGGAATAATAAAAATTTTCGAAGTTGATTGTTAATCCGCTCTTCATCTTTGGTTGCCTATATTGTGGAGGACATAAAATACAAGGGACAATATTGTGGTAAAGGGCAGTACATGCAAATTGTTTTTTTTTTTTTGGTATTTTTATGTACTTGAACTTTATTCACAAGCTTGATTATTAGGCTTTCGCTGAAAATTGTTGCGAAAATATTTTATTGGTGTCCAAACATGTGTTTGTCCGTCTTCTGCAAAACAATTGAAACGAACCTTTTGCAAGAACTTCTGTTAAATATTTACATGTATGTTCTTTAAGTTATGTTCACCTGTTTGAAGAAAAACTAAAGTTATGTGCATTCTTTAAGAGTTTCTTACATATAACATATTCTATTTTAATGAACAAATGTTTATTTATATTCACAATTTTTCTTTTTGATTGCATTTCTTCGCGACATTATATTAATTCAACAGTTCATTCAGCTTATCAGCACGCTGCCTTAAGAGTTATCTCGAAAGAATTTAAAAACTTTAGTATATGATCTAATGGTACAAATCAACTAATAATACAGATATTTAGCAGTAAGTCACAGCCCCTAATCCAGTGCTAAGGCATAACTGCATGCAATATACCAGATAGCCCGATTATCACATCCTGAGACAACAGTTATATACCAAACTAAGAACGAAACTGCAGTCTCCGGATCTCAGGATGTGATGACCGAGCTGCTCAGTATAATGCTTGTAATAGGTAGTACATGGTTAGCATAAAAGAATGTCCCGGTTTTAAGACTTTTTTTGATAAACTATTACATTTACCACTATGAATAATGCGTTAAAATAAAGATAAACATTCCCAGTTTTTTCGAATGTACATGATTATTTAAACGTGCACGTATCGCAACGCTGGATTGGCCATGCTCATCTGAACATATGACGATGCCTTTATTCCTTTTTCGTTGGCCAGATAAATCAGTAGACCTAACCCAATCTGATTTTTTCTGGGGGGTGGTTTCGTCAAAGATGGTGTTTATACAATACCATTGCCTACAACATTGCAAGAACTGAAAGATCGCATGTGCGTAGTATTACGAAAAATTGACAGTGAAGCACTTCAAAATGTATGAAACGAACTTAGAATACAGGTTCGATGTGTTTTGCGTTTGTAAATGCTCACACATCGAACATTTGTGGGTGGAAAGAAACTTGGAATGTTTAGCTCTTTTTTATGTATCATTTACAGTGCTAAGTGTAATAGTTTATGAATGTATACATTTTTAAAACTAGGATAATCTTTTATGCTATCCCTGTACTTTTTTTTTCTTCAAAAACATCTGTAAACCAAACTCAATTTGAGTGCTTGGTAAAAGTGTATTCTCAATGAGCCATATTGCCATTTTCCGTTACACAACTCCAACAATTTTACTTTACTGCGGTCTACTATCATTTCATTCACTAAACGTTAAGCAAGAATCCTTACCGCACCCAATCATATCTGTTTTGTTCAAATTGCATCGTTACTCGCTGGAAATGATTAATTCATAAAAGCGTAGCACAATAGCCTTAAACGGGAAATAACTGCTAGAAATGAGCTTTAACGCAGCCGGGCTAATAAATCAGTTAGTTCACTGCTGTTCGGAGTAAGTCTCGAAATTTCCAAGTCATCAATAGCGCCTCAAAACTGTGTGTGGGCAAAACGGTTATTGATTTCAGTCACAGCCAATGATGCTGAGGTCTATAAACCACTCCATAAAGACGACATTAGTCTTGATTTGACCTGGGAGAAGCGGGGAGAGGGGGGCTTTTGCTGTGGAGGGGGGATATGTACCTGAAAGATGTCGGAGAGAATGTCGGACCATTAATCACGCTAGGGCTGGATGCGAATTCATAGCACTGAGTTCCTCCTGCTTGAATTTTGCTTAAACGTGATTGAATCAACTAGTGTCGAAAAGTTTTGGGCATGTGCCGAAGTTTCCTCTTATAGACGTTGCTATTATTGTTAGTGATCGCTTAAAGTTATTGAAATTTTGCGGTCATGGTCTTTTCAATTTATTTTCACTTTTAAGTGTACTGCCGTGTGATCATCTCTTCAATTAATGTTATTCGGTTTCGAACTATTTTTGCATAAATAGTAAAAATATTATCTTCGGGCATATTGTTAAAAAAATAAATTAAACGCTAGAAGCTTGAAATACCATACATAGTTAGAGTATTTTTATTTCTGTTTTGTCTGCTTTTAAATTAATAGTTTTTATTCAATGTTAAAATTTTAAGTTATACAAAACTGTATTAGTTATACAAAACAGGGGGTCCGACAAATCCCTGGTACATTTTAAAAATGCCTACAAAAGCAACATTGTCGTATGATTATGCGATTTATAATGCTTCACAGGTTCACGTTTTTTTTTTTTTTTTTTTTTTTGATTTGTATCAAATTGCGTAATTGCTAGCATTAAAGATCTAAAAATACGAAATGTCCAATAAGGTTTACCTGTTTCGCAGTCGATGCTGAACAGAGCACGAGTTAAACTTGAGTGCTATTTAAATGGGGTTTTTATTAACAAACGGTGCACACAGTCAACTTCAGTAATGAAAAGTATTGCTTTCTGGTCAATACAATGATTAAACATCTCACATTATGATTTTTTTTACCGTGACTGTACTGCGCTGTTTGAATTCGTGAATCTATGAAGTACAGTAAAACCTGTGAAATTGACCACTCTTGTAAGTTGACCACCTGTCTAAGTTGACCGCATTTTCAGGAACGGAATTAGCCCTTATCATACAAATCAAGTATATGTAATCATACAAATCAATACAATCTGTAAGTCGACCACCTGTTTAAGTTGACTATTAAGGTAGTGCACCGTAAGTGGTCAACTTACACAGGTTTCACTGTATTATGGTTCGAACTGCATATTACGACAATTAATTGCTTTTCTATGATTTTTTTAAAGGAGTCAAGACTTATCGAACACCCTGTACAATTGCGCACATTTCTTATTGCTTAGACGATGTTTTTTTTTTTTTTTTTGATGATTACTTTATATATCATACTAAAATCAAAAGTATTACGATAAGTGTTCTCTTGGTATCCTATTTAATATGAACAAAACATCTGAAAAGATAGTAATAAATGAAATACAAAAAATTATAACTTTGAAAACACGGAGTAATTAATTACGGATCAGAAAAATTCGAAAACAACGAGCATTTTCTTTACTAATAATAAAACTGAAAGTCTGTGTCTCTGGATGTCAGGATCTCTAGATCTCTGTTACGTGCATAGCGCCCTGACCGTTCGACCTATTTTCATGAAATTCGGCACAAAATTAGTTTGTCGCATTGGGGTGAGAACCTTGAAGCGATTTTTTGAAAATTTGATTTTGTTCTTTTTCTATGATTTTATCTTTACCACCATTGGTGGATTTAATTCCTCTGCACAGAGTTAATTAATGTAACATGGACGAGTTAATTACCATAACATGGACGAGTAAATTAACATAGCATATTGGCAAGAAATTCGTCATCCATTATTTGAAAATATACAGGCGATCAAATAACCTTTTAATTTTCTACTACAGGCAAAGGCGTGCGGGATCCGCCAGGAAAAACTATAATTAAATCACTGTTTCAAAACCCGGTTGTAATTCTCGACTGATAAAATTTTTATTCGTCGGATTTTTTTTTTTTTTTTTTTTTGATATTTACTCATACTTATTTCGATTTAATTTTGAAGTTGTAAAAATGTTGCACAATTTTTCTTCATTCCGAGATTTGACTCATTATTTGCTTAAACGCTCATCTTAGAACGTTTTCAACTCTGCTGAAATTTAGTAGATAAAAATAGGTCAATTCAGAAATTTCTGCGTGACTATTCTTTTACACTGCGCCTGTTTTCCGTATTATTCGTGCGAAGATTTTTAGTCAATGCCAAAACTCTTTTTACTTCGTCTTAAATCGGAGACATTTCTGGGTCATACCCAATTTTCAATTGAATTTCTTTCAAACATCGCGCAGTTTTTGAATATAAAAAGATATCGTTGAAAAAAAAAAAAAAAACTCTTGTGATGTCAACTAACATTATTAGATTTAGAGAAATATATTTAATTCTAAGGTTTTCTTCCTCCTTTATTTTACACTAGCGGACCCGCACTGCTTTGCCTGTAGTAGAAAATTAAAAGCTCTTTTGGTTCGACTGTATATTTGCAAATAATGTATGATGATTTTCTCGCCAATTGGCTTGCCCATGTTACGTTTCCACGATCTGATAACTTGGTAATTTACTCGTCCATCTTATGATAATTTTTCTCGGGAAAATGTTCTTAAAATTGGAATAGGAAAAGAACAAAATCGAATTTCCGAAAAATCGCTTCGAGGTGCACACCCCCATGCTACATACAAATTCTGCGCCAAATTTCATGAAAATCGGCCGAACGGTCTAGGCGCTATGCGCGTCACAGAGATCCTGGCAGACAGTCAGAGATCCGGACAGAGAGAGATCCAGACAGAGAGACTTTCAGCTTTATTATTAGTTAAGAAAATAAAAATGAAAATAATAAAACACAATGAAACAAAAAGCATTGTCTTAGAATATTTGTTGTAAATAAAATAATATCAAGGTTTTTTACTGCAGTTGTGCAAAAACACTTCATTTGACTCTTGTAAAAAAATCCCTTTAAATCTTTAAATTCGTTTTGGGATTCACTCTTTTTTTTTTTTTCCTTTCTTTACGGAGCAACAATTTCATCGATTTTATTAAATCTATTATTGGTGAATCTTTGTGAGTGTCAACTAATAGTTGTTGAGTAAGAAAATGAAATGTATGACAAATGACTGGATTCGGGAATGTGTATGAATTATAAAACAATAGGTTGCAAAAAGTTAAGCCCTTATGCTTATTTATTTATTTGTTTTTTTGAAAAACGCTTTTACCGAATATATGATGCATCTTTTGTAAACAATTCACAATATGTAGATCTACTTTGTTCAATATTTCGTAAGTTAATGAGCTTGTCAGCGATATAACAATGTTATGTTCAATAACCTGTTGTATTTCGAAAGTGACATCAAATAAATGTCTAGTGAAAAGGACAATAAAAAATGCGATTTTTTTTATTGCTATAGTGATTTTATTGTTTAGAGAACTTAGCCTTTCATTGTTCTGCGTTGCGTATTCTCAGTTGCTCTGCCAACTCAAAAATTTTAACTGAAATACTTTTCAACTTTTTTCTACATTCCATAATTTAACCCGCCAAGTAAATGGTATTAATATTCTCTTATAAAGTGCAGAATGAAAGCTACGAAGGTGATAGAGATATTTTGTATTTATATGAAAAAAAAAGCTATTGATTTAAGTCCACCTTCCAAACTTTAATGCTTCGAAAACTTACTAGTGAAAAATAGTTTACAAAACAGCTTTTTAAAAGCAATATTAATGGTGTACAACGACTTCAAGAACGTTTAACATTGCCGAGTTTTTTTTTTTTTTTTTTACTAAAGAAACGATCAAAAAAGAATAGTTTCTAATGAAATGATTTGGAATTAAGAAAATAAAAAATATTCATGATGATTTATACTCCATGAATGGAGCCAAATCTAAACCTTCACTTTTAAAAGGTCACAATGACGGAAAAAAAACCCCCTAATTTTTCATACTTGGCACAATTACTTACATTTAATAAACAGCATGGTAACTGCATGTGTGTGCTATGTAGAAAGATAAATCAATATGTAAAAAATATATGCGTATTCGGGTTGATGAGGGAATAAAGGAATAGATGAGAAAGTATTACATAAGCGTGTGAATAAATAAGTAGAGAAAATAGTTAAAATTCAATAAAAATATAGTAGAAAAATATAATATTTAAACATTTGCGTTCTTAATGATGGTTATATGGAATAACACTAGGTTGCCCGTTGTGTTTTTACATAAATGATGGCGTACCATTATAAAGGGTGTTTTTTTAGAGGTAGAGAACTTTAGATTCAAATAAAACACAGTTAAATGTTGTTAATTGCCATGAGTGTTGCTTTATTCGAAAGATGATTCTTTGGCATTTTTATTTAAATATGATTTCTGGTATATGGCCACCTCGGCTGGCTCGGAGAAAGTCCAATTTTCTCACTTTTTGCAGCAATAGAGGCCGTATGTCAGTAATAAGGTGGTGGGTGTTCTCTTCCAAGGCGTCAATCGTCTGTGGCTTATCGTTGTAGACCCGAGACTTCACATAGCCCCACAAAAAGTAGTCCAGCGGTGTTAAATCGCATGATCTTGCAGGTCAATTCACGGATCTATTCCGCGAAATTATTCGTTCACCGAACGTTTCTTTCAATAAATCAATTGTGACACGCGCTGTGTGGCAAGTTGCACCGCCTTGTTGTCTATTCATGATGAAATGGCAAACCGAACTAAACACAAAACAAGTGACAGCTATCAAAATGGCACACATATCAAACAGTGTTACCAAATTAAAGTTCTGTACCTCTAAAAAACACCCTTTATTTAAAAACAAAGTTCAGGCAAACTTGGACCAAAAAACTAACTCTCGTTTCTATCTGGAAACACTTCCCTGCAGCTAACAGCAGCTCCCCTTCCCTAGAAACCTGTCACAGGCACGTTTGATAACCGCTTACACTCGGGCTTAGATTCAAGGCGTGCTATTGATAGTATCTTGCTCTCTTCTCCTCACCCCCGCTCATCTCTCTCTCTCTCTCCCAAAAGATGCGGCTCATCCATTTCGTGCAATAAAAGCACGATTAGAGCGCATTTTATTATTCCTGTCTATGTGCTGCCCGTAAAAATTGTTACTTCTCTCTCTCTCTCTGGGAAGCAAGAGGGAAGTAAAGGGTGATGCTGTTTGAACTTCCCTGCGTTTCCGGTTCCTTTGATAAATCTTGAAATTGTTGCTGGTTTTTTGAAAAGTAAATTAAAAGCATCAAGCAACTTTTCATCACCTTGTTGAATTTATAGTCTTCGATTCTTACGAATCATTAGGCAGGAGAAGAAAGATTTGTCAAATACTTTTAAGTATTTCATTACATCACATATCTAAAAGAAAAGGTTTTTGAGAATGCCACAACTCAAAAGTATAAAATTTTACGACAGGAAAAAATAAATTGATTTCGTTAAAATAAATAGTTATGATGTAGTCAACAGTACGTTAGTTATGAAGATTTGGACTTCCTTGCATTCATAATGTTCCTAAAACTAATGTTCCTAAAACTACTGTTCCTTTCTGATTTGTAATGGCTTCGTGAACATGCCGTAAAATTGGAATTTTGACTTTTGGAGTTGTGCCACTGTTCTTCGAGATGTTCGATACATAGTAAGATTTGCGATTTGTTACAGTAAATCTAAAACGCTTGGTATTTCTAACCTTTCTAAATTTTCGATGTGTTTAATATGTCATGTGAATTGATAAAAAATAAAAGTAAATTTTTTCCAAGTTACTTTTTTGCCTTCTTGGTGCAATTGCTCAATATGTTGCAACTAATTACGTAAGAAGGTTGTTATTGCTGAATAATGTTTGATTATCTCCAAATTGTGAATAATCCAGTTGCAGAATATTTATGAAATATTGCACTGAAATATTAACTATTCTGAAGAAACTTTTCGATGCATTATGAATGTGTTATGTTGTTATGACGTGTGAAAAAATAATTATTTTCAGGTATTATCTTTTTAAAACAGTTATAGAAAATTATTAGAAGTTTAAATGATTACTGAGAGAATTTTTCTTCAGGTACATTCAGAAGAAGGTGGTCTAATTTCAATTTATAAGTCTTCTGTAAAAAACCGCCTTGGGTTTTCAGTCTTCTGGGCTCTGTAATGTTATAGTTTCTCCATAAATCAGTTGACGGTAACATGATTAGTTTTTCATACAATACTAAAGCTCTTTCCTGAATTATTACCTCTACTGGTTTGCTATCCGTTAAGGACAGCTTTGCCTGAATTGGTAGGGTTTTTACAGCTTCGATTTTGAGTCTTAAAAAATCAGGGCCACACAACAGTAACTTATTAAGGGTTTAACGTATAAATTGTATTTATGATTTAAAGTATCTCGGCCACATCTGCATTCTTGATAGTCTTTTAATCAGTGTTAATCTTTTTTGAGCTCTTTCAATCACACTTTCAATATTTTTTTCCCAAGACAGCTTTTTATCAAATTTAGTAGTATAAAGTATATTGTTTCATCTGTCTCGTTTATATTATTACCATTGTATATTAAATTCATCTCAGTTGGTTGGCGACTTAAAGTAAGAGTCTGGTACGTGGTCTTCTCCAAATCGACTTCCGTTTGATTATTTGTAGACCATTTATGTAAAGACTCTAGTGCGTTATTGATTCTATTTGTTATTTTGTTTTTATATTTTGCTGGTGCTGACGTCCATATAACTAGGTCAGCATAAAGAGCATTCTTTCACAACAGTAAAATGAATAAATAAAGAAATGCAATGAAACGAAGTATATAATGATTTGTTCTTCTTCCTTTCTGTATAAAATAATGGAACACGCATCGCCAGAAAGCTAGAACCATATTGCAATTTTTTCGAAAAAGCAATATATTTTAACCACAAATTTTCGATAAAAACGTCATGCATGCAGTTTACACAAATTTGTAAAATAAAGAGAGATTTCATGAAGCACTTTAAATATTATAGTTTATCTTCTATCTTCTATACATATAAT
This sequence comes from Uloborus diversus, assembly GCF_026930045.1. NCBI lineage: Eukaryota > Metazoa > Arthropoda > Arachnida > Araneae > Uloboridae > Uloborus > Uloborus diversus. Next base: position 146,761,136 of record NC_072731.1, read on the forward strand.
AAAATAAGATGTTTGTGTGTGTGTGTGTGGCGCGCATTCCGGGAAAACGGTAAGGCCTAGAAAGATGAAATTTGGTATACAGGTGTAGTTTTTGCTGAAGTTGTGCACCTCGGGCTTCGATTTTTGATATTTTCATTAGAAAAAAAGTTATTTAATGTTTTATGTGATTTTTAGCACTTTTTAGTACTTTTAACCTCACAGACCCCGAACCAATCGCGCCAGACAAATATTTTTGGTACTATAGTATTGGAAATTTAATTTTAAATATGATGAACAAAAAAATTTTGAAGATAGAGCAATTTTTGTATTTTTTATGAATTTTTGAAAAAATCTTTAATTTGCATGTTTTTCTGGGTTTTATTTTTTTCTAATATCATCCTGCGAGAAGTATACAAGCCTCATTTCTGAAATTTAAGTTGGTAATAGTAAAAACATTTCGCCCTCTTCAAAAGAAAAAAGTTCTTAAAAATACGCAATAGTTTTTTTTACAATTTTTTTAATGCTGAGCACATCATGTCCTTTCACGCATCAGTCGAAAAAAGCGTTCTTCAATCTTTTATGCCTGTGACGTCACTACTTGGGTTTCGATTCGATATTTACGATGGAATCTTAATCGCAAGCAATGTTAATCTTTTTTTTTTTTTTTTACTATATAGCTTACTTCTACATTTTCTGACGTGATGACCACGTGTTTTTTCGGCAGCGCTTGCTTTTTTTCTTTCCTTTTTTTTTGTTTTATTTAGGGATTGCATTTATTTCTTTTTCTACACCCCCCCCCCCAAGCTGGACCTTTCGCTGTATCTATATTACGTTACATTTCATAGTTGTGCGCATTAATTCAATAAAAACGGCGAGATTTTTTTTATCTTTGACAAACGCTGCTTTTTGCACACTACGGGGAATTTGAGCTTTTTTTTTCGCTCTACTTAAATAAAAAAAAGCGTTTTTTTTGCGTGTTCTTTGTTTTTATTACGAAACTAGCCGCCTGCGGCGACCAGCTGGTCCGCCTTTTACGCCATTCGCCTTTTTATGCCAGGGGTGCCGCCTTCGGCGGCTGCTTAAACAATTTAGCGACGACATTAATCAATGTTTTTCTCTATAAATCAGTATTATGATTCGTTTTTTTACGCCAATGTTGCCGCCTTCGGCGGCTGCTTAAATAAATTTCGTGGCGGTGTCAATCAATCTATATCTAACTATATCATTAATAATTTGAATAAAATATTTTCTAGATCTGTCTCCAGTTTCGTCGTTTGGAATATTTTTAAAGGAGGGGGAGGGGAGACACAAACGACGTACTCTTCATGCAAATTTTGTCGAAAAATAACAAAAAGCACTTCCACTTTTATGTGAAAGCACTGTTTCTTCAAAGTCATGGTGTATGTGGGGGAGGGAGGGGGGCATTGACATCCAATGTGCAAGCAGCCACCTACGGCGGCTGTTTGGCTAACTTGTCATTTACCTTTTCACTTCAAGTTTGCCGCCTTCGGCGGTTGTTTAAATAAATTTGGCAGCAGTATTAATCAATCCATCTCTATCTTTTTTTTTGTGCCATTCACATTTTTACGCCAAGATTGCCGTCTTCGGCGGCTATCTACCTTTACAATCTATCTCTACATTTTCTTATCCATCTCTATTCATTTTGACCTCCTCACCCATTTCGTAATAAAAACAAAGAACACTCAAAAAACCGCTTTTTTTATTTAAGTAGAGCAAAAAAAAAAAAAATCTCAAATTCCTTGTAGTGTGCAAAAAGCAGCGTTTGTCAAAGATAAAAAAAATCTCGCTGTTTTTATTGAATTAATGCGCACAACTATGAAATGTAACGTAATATAGATACAGCGAAAGGTCCAGCTTCGGGGGGGGGGGAAGAAATAAATGCAATCCCTAAATAAAACAAAAAAAAAGGGAAGAAAAAAAGCAAGCGCTGTCGAAAAACACGTGGTCATCACGTCAGAAAATGTAGAAGTAAGCTATATAGTAAAAAAAAAAAGAATTAACATTGCTTGCAAATAAGATTCCATCGTAAATATCAAATCGAAACCCAAGTAGTGACGTCACAGGCATAAAAGATTGAAGAACGCTTTTTTCGACTGATGCGCGAAAGGACATGATGTGCTCAGCATTAAAAAAATTGTAAAAAACAACTATTGCGTATCATTAAGAACTTTTTTCTTTTGAAGAGGGCGAAATGTTTTTACTATTACCAACTTAAATTTCAGAAATGAGGCTTGTATACTTCTCGCAGGATGATATTAGAAAAAAATAAAACCCAGAAAAACATGCAAATTAAAGATTTTTTCAAAAATTCATAAAAAATACAGAAATTGCTCTATCTTCAAAATTTTTTTGTTCATCATATTTAAAATTAAATTTCCGATACTATAGTACCAAAAATATTTGTCTGGCGCGATTGGTTCGGGGTCTGTGAGGTTAAAAGTGCTAAAAATCACATAAAACATTAAATAACTTTTTTCTAATGAAAATATCAAAAACCGAAGCCCGAGGGGCACAACTTCAGCAAAAACTACACCTGTATACCAAATTTCATCTTTCTAGGCCTTACCGTTTTCCCGGGATGCGCGCCACACACACACACACAAACATCTTTTTTTATTATATGTATAGATGGGTGAGGAGGTCAAAATGAATAGAGATGGATAAGAAAATGTAGAGATATATTGTAAAGGTAGATAGCCGCCGAAGGCGGCAATCTTGGCGTAAAAATGTGAATGGCACAAAAAAAAAAGATAGAGATGGATTGATTAATACTGCTGCCAAATTTATTTAAACAACCGCCGAAGGCGGCAAACTTGAAGTAAAAAGGTAAATGACAAGTTAGCCAAACAGCCGCCGTAGGTGGCTGCTTGCACATTGGATGTCAATGCCCCCCTCCCTCCCCCACATACACCATGACTTTGAAAAAACAATGCTTTCACATAAAAGTGGAAGTGCTTTTTGTTATTTTTCGACAAAATTTGCATGAAGAGTACGTCATTTGTGTCTCCCCTCCCCTTCCTTTAAAAATATTCCAAACGACGAAACTGGAGACAGATCTAGAAAATATTTTTATTCAAATTATTAATGATATAGATAGATATAGATTGATTGACGCCGCCACGAAATTTATTTAAGCAGCCGCCGAAGGCGGCAACATTGGCGTAAAAAAAACGAATGATAATACTGATTTATATAGAAAAACATTGATTAATGTCGTCGCTAAATTGTTTAAGCAGCCGCCGAAGGCGGCACCCCCTGGCATAAAAAGGCGAATGGCGTAAAAAGGCGGACCAGCTGGTCGCCGCAGGCGGCTAGTATATAAAAAAAGACTAAGAACAATATTTTTCCGTTTATAGCTAAAAAGTATGGGAAAATTCACCTCTTGCCTAATCGTAGATGAAAAAAAAATAAACAAGAGATAAAAAATCCAGCTTTCGAAAAGATCAAGAGCAAAATTTGAAATATTGTCTAAGAAGGTATTCACTCAAAAAAAGTTGGAACATTTTTTTCTGAAATACAATCATAAAAGTGTACAATAACATAGCATAAAACTAAAAAAAAATGTAAAAATAACAATTTCATTGTGTTTTACACTTAAATAAAGCTCGAAGTACTATATTTAATTATTGTGCTTGTTCTGCTGTTTACATTTTTCTTTGCCGTTAAACGCTGTTGCATAATTAAAAAAAGTATTTTGATGAAGGAAATCAGAAACATATGACATGCATCTGCTTCTCATCTATTTTAACATGCGGGAAAAATTCTTGTAAGGATGCAGACATTTTTGTCTGCATTTTAAACAAATAAATAGTTATTATTATAAGTCCGTACGAAGTATTTTACGTTTAGAAGCCTATTGGCGTCGATTACTTTTATCAAAATCCCTCAAGGGCAATCATTTTATTCTTATAACTCTCCAAAGCGGACATCCTCTATTTTTTTAACGATAGAAATGCACCAGGATACTCGGACTGGCATTGTGAAATCGACCCCATCTTTAAACCTTTCACAGGTTCGTCAGACTTTAAAAGATGTTTCATAACAGCTGACGTTCCCTTCCTCTGAATTTCTCCAGCATCCCATTCTCTCTCCCTTCCACAATTGATGTCGCTCCTCTTCCTCATCCTCCGCATCCCTTGCTCTCCATCCTCCTTGTTAAAGCTAAGCCCGAAGAGTTTGTGCCAGGAATTAGGCACGTGAGAGGAACGTCAGGGGACCCGCGTAAGAGGGGGGACTATTAGGAACTGGAAAGGGTGGGAGGGGGGGGGGAGGATCGTCTGCGCTTGGACTCCAGAACACCGGTCACGGAGCTTCAAAAGACGCCGAAGGGAACCATTAAAATATATCGGCGCTAGGGAGATAGCAGTAGCGATTAAAGACTCAAGTTTCGACGTCTCTCATCTTCCTGCTAGGAGCCACGGTCCCAGCGCACAGGCACGAGGCGGAGGGATATAGTTCCGAGAAAACTTGGCGCGCTCTGCTTAAAAGGCTCGATACGAGCATTATGTTGTTGCTTGATGCAGATTTATTTCCCTAAATAGGAGTAAGGTTCCCTGCATATTTAAGTTTTCTGGAAGGTTGGTAATACCTCCTTCATTGTGGCAGCATTTAAGTCTGATATCATAAACAATCTACTGCACGCACTTGCTCTCTTGAATTATACACCGAGTCCGGGTCCATTTGCTGAAAAGCCGACGTCTTCCGACTTGATTATGTGCTTCAATTAAGAGGCTGTTAGCGTATTCTTTTCATTCCGGAGTGATATCTGTGGTGGTAAATAGAACGGAAAGTAACGGAGTGCACCGAACGTGGATTACGGATTAAATCATGAGAACTTTCCATTGATTCGTATGGGCATATTTTATGCAACGCAGCGTTTATTTAATGATATGAAACGGTTGTTAAATGTTTGAATTTATTAGTAGTTCATCTGTTTGTTTCGTTTTAAATAAGTTATTCACTAGCAGTAAATGCTTTATTTGTGTTAGTGAGTGTTATTTTAATCGAGTGGTTAACACTTTGGTAAAAATTTCATAGACGTCAGTAAGTAAGTTTTCTTTAAAAAAAATTGTATGCTAAGCGTTATAAACTCTTTTTTAGTTCGCAAAAGAGCAGACATTGAGGAACCCGTAAAATTGAAAAATCTCTCATTCCGTCATTAGCCCGTTTTATTCTAACTGTTTATTTTTCTTAAATTTGAGAATACAATCTTTTAAGGTTAAGATTTTTAAAGGTTTTAAGTAACAAGAATACATTTTTTAAGTTTTAACCAAACTATAAGCTGTCCATTAAATAGAACGTTGAATAATATAGGTTAAACATTTTTATAAAAATTTCTTAAAAATCTAATAGCTAGCTAAAAAAGGGGGAGAGGGAATTCAAATGAATATATTTGTTTGTTTGTCTCACATATTATTTTCATGTTTGACTTCTCATTTTCAATTTATACCTGACTGAAAGTAATCGAGATGTATTAACACTATTTTGAATAAAATTGCTAGAACGTTTTAAAAAATTTCAGATTTTACAAATGCCAAATAACTCTTAAGGTGACATCATTTTTTTCACGAATGTATCCTTAATCATACTTTCAGTTCTAACATGTGAACTGGATAAATTTATTTTATCAAAGATTCACATTGTATTGAGTAAATAATGCTTTGTGTTTCGAAACTTTTAAGAGCAACTAAAATTTGATAAAATGAAATGTGTGGATAGTTTTTTTCGTCAAAATATGTAAACCTTCTTTAGGGTCCAAGGTAGAAAATGTGGGACAAAGTGAAATCGTTATTACCTTTTTCAAAATGAGCAAGTTGATTTTTTTTAAATTTACAGTACATTAGGAAAGAACAAGGTATATTTTAAATAGAACTTGCACTAAAATATTATTTTTCATTTTTCGGCAAAAAAATTTGGGAATTCAAAAAAAGGGGTTTTTCGCTTTTTTTAGTATAAGACAAAAGGAAAAATTAAAATATTTTTCTGAGAAACTCTTTTTTGTTTAGTTATTTAAAATATATTTTATCAAATGACTGAATAAATAAACGAATAAATGAATAAATGAACAAATGATGAATTGATAAACGGATGTATCAATGAATTAGTTAATTCATAGTTAAGAAAAATAAATGATTGGATAAAACAGGGTGAATCAGAAAATAAGTGAATGAATGAATTAATAAGTGAACTAATAAATGAGAGGATGCATATCAATAAATTAATAAATGGATACGTAGGGGAGGGTGGCCCAAGGCGGGTAGGTCGCCCAGAGCGGGGAGGCCTTCGTATGCACCCCTCCATGGCGTGTTAGCGGCGATGAATACGTATGTCATGTTTACAGGAACACCCCCGAGTTCCCAGCGAAGCAACAGTGAAGCGGCATGGTGCAACCAGGTTTTGAAAAAAAAATTATGCATTTAAAAAAAGAAAAAGAAGTTTTGTAACTTGTGATTAGTCGAAACCCAGCTTTTTTTCTTTTTTTTTTTTGTTGTCAATAATATTAACTTATTCTGGCACTATCCACACATAAACTACGATGATCATTCCGTTTTTTTTAATTATTAGTTTAAGGTTACATAATTATTGAAATAAAAAACGTGCCTTTGGGCAAAACGGGTATAGGATTTAATCATATATTTATTTAAAACTAGCCGCCTGCGGCGACCAGCTGGTCCGCCTTTTTACGCCATTCGCCTTTTTACGCTAGAGGTGCCGCCTTCGGCGGCTGCTTAAATAAATTTCGTGGTGGTGTCAATCAATCTGTATCTATCTATATCATTAATAATTTGAATAAAATATTTTCTAGATCTGTCTCCAGTTTCGTCGTTTGGAATATTTTTAAAGGAGGGGGAGGGGAGACACAAACGACGTACTCTTCATGCAAATTTGGTCGAAAAATAACAAAATGCACTTCCACTTTTATGTGAAAGCATTGTTTTTTCAAAGTCATGGTGTATGTGGGGGAGGGAGGGGGGCATTGACATCCAATGTGCAAGCAGCCACCTACGGCGGCTGTTTGGCTAACTTGTCATTTACCTTTTTACTTCAAGTTTGCCGCCTTCGGCGGTTGTTTAAATAAATTTGGCAGCAGTATTAATCAATCCATCTCTATCTTTTTTTTGTGCCATTCACATTTTTACGCCAAGATTGCCGCCTTCGGCGGCTATCTACCTTTACAATCTATCTCTACACTTTCTTATCCATCTCTATTTATTTTGACCTCCTCACCCATTTCCTAATAAAAACAAAGAACACTCAAAAAAACCGCTTTTTTTATTTAGGTAGAGCAAAAAAAAAAACTCAAATTCCCCGTAGTGTGCAAAAAGTAGCGTTTGACAAAGATAAAAAAAATCTCGCTCTTTTTATTGAATTAATGCGCACAACTATGAAATGTAACGTAATATAGTACAGCGAAAGGTCCAGCTTGGGGGGAGGGGATGGAAAAAGAAATAAATGCAATCCCTAAATAAAACAAAAAAAAAAAGGAAAGAAAAAAAGCAAGCGCTGCCGAAAAAACACGTGGTCATCACGTCAGAAAATGTAGAAGTAAGCTATATAGTAAAAAAAAAAAAAAAAAAAGATTAACATTGCTTGCGATTAAGATTCCATCGTAAATATCGAATCGAAACCCAAGTAGTGACGTCACAGGCATAAAAGATTGAAGAACGCTTTTTTCGACTGATGCGTGAAAGGACATGATGTGTTCAGCATTAAAAAAATTGTAAAAAAAAACTATTGCGTATTTTTAAGAACATTTTTCTTCTGAAGAGGACGAAATGTTTTTACTATTACCAACTTAAATTTCAGAAATGAGGCTTTGATACTTCTCGCAGGATGATGTTAGAAAAAAATAAAACCCAGAAAAACATGCAAATTAAAGGTTTTTTCAAAAATTCATAAAAAATACAAAAATTGCTCTATCTTCAAAATTTTTTATTCATCATATTTAAAATTAAAGTTCCGACACTATGGTACCAAAAATATTTGTCTGGCGCGATTGGTTCGGGGTCTGTGAGGTTAAAAGTACTAAAAAGTGCTAAAAATCACATAAAACATTAAATAACTTTTTTTCGAATTAAAATATCAAAAATCGAAGCCCGAGGTGCACAACTTCAGCAAAAACTACACCTGTATACCAAATTTCATCCTCCTAGGCCTTACCGTTTTCCCGAGATGCGCGCCACACACACACACACAAACATCTTATTTTATTATATGTATAGATTCCTTGACTCGTGTGCTGACTTAAATTTTCTGTTTCAATAGGATAAGTAGGGTCTGGTGGGGAAAAATGGTCAATGGGGTAAAGTGGTCATTCGTCAGATAAATGGCTATAGCTTGGAAATAAATGTTCGAATGAACGTGAAAATTTTATTTTAGGATAGGGCAGTTAGAAACTACATTTTGAATACAAAGTTTCACATCTGGCAAAATTTTATTTGGTAAAATAAAATACTTTGTGCGAATATGAAAAATTTCAAAATCTGAACACCTCTTTTAACTTTCTTGGAAAATTTTGTTTCTTAGAATTATGAACATATTGACTGCACAGGAAACTTCCTACATATCTCAAGAACTCTTACTCATTAGCAGTTAACTGAATCTATTTTGGTTAATTTTTCAGAACAATTTAAGTAAGATGGGGGTAAAGCGGTCAAAATATTAGGCTTAACGAATAATGTCCTTCTAACGTCACGTAATCTTAAAATATGAGGCAGACACAAATGAAATATTAATTTTACTTAATATGTATTGTTTTTACAGTAAACGGGGTTAAATATACGAGTATATGCGTATGCATGAGCATATACTCGTGTAGGCACGTATACATACGGTTTCACATAAATGCACCAATAAACGCGTAGTATATGGGTATCTGCAAGTATTTTTTGTCTATAAAGGTACACGTTCGACTATACACGTATATACTCGCTTATACTCGTATATATACGAACACTTATTTTCTCAGGTAGACACGTATATACGCGTACGCGTACTCGTAACTCTAGTAGACACTTACACACAAGCATATGATATACACGTGCACAGGGTAAGATTAAACTCTTGGGCAAATTCTTAAAAGATGTAAGAAGGGAGTAGAAGAAACAAGAATCATAAGAAACAAATGGTCACAAACAAAACGCTGACGCGCTACACGCACGCAAAGCCAGAAACTGAGGGATGCGAAACAGGTCAGAAATTTATTACACAAAGACAATTTTACACAACATTTTAGATCTTAAGAAAGTGTTAAAGTGATTGATGAACTTTGTGGCCGGTTGCTGTAATACATGCGTCGTAATCACAAAGCACTCTCTGTTGCAATAACGAGACTTTTGGAAAACTTTCAACAGCTGCTGCGCCTTTGTTGCGATGTGTGGATTAGAACTACTACAGGCCGTAACTTTAACATCTACTCTAAATACTTCTTAAAAACCAAAATGTTGGTTAAAATCATCGTTTTTTCTTCTTTTTTCTAATTGGGCTGTACAAGAGACCCACCTGAAGAGGCGTCTGATCCATAACCAGACCTAGTGCGCTCCCCTACAATGCATCAGTTTTTCATGTGTCACCATTAAGGTGCTGATGCATATGACACAGTGGTTTTTTTGACGCCCAGTTTCCATCAGGTGGAGGCACCTGGGCTCTCTTTGATGCGACATTGCACTGGGAATTTAATTTTTTCCTAGGGAGTTCTAAGCCAAACGTCCAAAAGTTCTAACTCTAGGGATCTTGTACATGCCGCATAATCATACGACATGTGCGCTGATGATTTTCTTCATGTCGAAAATCCACCGACGGGCATCCCCAGTTCAGAACCCGGGTCCACAGACCTGCAAGGCGAGCGTCTAACCATCACGCCATCAGCCGGTCAGGTAAATCATGCTTGTGTAACAAATTTGTGGCCTGTTTTGCATCCATCAGTTTCTGGCTCAGTGTGCATGTAGCGCGTCAGCGACCATAATTTCATTATGATTCTTTGCTTCGTATCCTCTCCTCTCACACACCCCTTTGCTTTTTGCCCCAGACCTTGGATTCACTCTTTAAGCATATATGTATATTAGGGGATATACCTTTGTATACATACATGTACTGATATAAACGTAAATGTACGTATATACGTCTATACTGGTACATAATCGTGTTTGCACGTAAACATACGTATATACTCGTTGCTTCCATATATATATGTACGTGAGTAGACATGTACAAACACGCACTGGATATATCCACGAAATAACTCGTGCATACCCGTAAATGTATGTATGTATACCTATATATGCGTATATATGTCTACTATATACGCATATACTCAGGTATGCATGTATATAATCGAGAAAGAAGTGCATACACGCATATGAAGTTCGTTTATACGCGTATATACTTGTATATACACGTGACAAGTACGTACTCGTTTAGACACGTATACTGTAGGTAATCACGTATAAATGCTTATGTATACCCGCATATGCTCGTGCATATACTTGTAACTGTAATCGACTATAATCGAAATATACAAATATTACAGTTATTTATAACGGTTTTGCATCTATTTTAAACTGTGACCACTTTACCCCATGCTTTGACCACTTTCCCCCACCCCATGGGGTAAAGTTGTCATAAATACATAGGGAAATGAAAGTGTCATAAAACTACTTAAAACAATATTTTTTCCCCTGAAATTCTATGTACCGTTTTCTTTAATAATGCAATGTAAAATAACAACAAAAAAAGTTGAAGTGTTTAAAGAATTTATAGTATTTATTATCCACCTAAGTTGAAAACCTACGATTTTATGACCACTTTACCCCACCAGACCCTATAACTTTAAAAAGTTATTTTTTAGGATGGCAATTAATTAGTCTATTAATTAACTCAGTTATTTCTTTATGTTTTATAAACAAATGTACTGACAAATTGAATAAATACAAATGTTTTATATTTTTTTATATAATGGCAGGTAGCTAGTCAACTATTTTAATCATTTATAACTTCATATTTGATTGGAAAATGTACGAAACCACAATTAGTTAGGCTTACCCGCTTTGAGCTCAATGATAGGGCAAAGCGGGTTTTTCACATGTTTGTTAAGTTTTATAATAAATAAATATTGGGTTTGAAATAATATAAAAATCCCTTTTTATTTTGAAGTTCAAAAACCCTGCTAGGAAATAAAACCGAAATTGTTGCGATTAAATTCCCAAAACTAAAATTTTCGAGCGTTCTTCGAAAATCTACCCGCTTTGGGCCACCACCTCCTAAGTGATTTAACAAATGAATGAGTGGGTAAAAAAAAAAAATATTTTTTTCCCCTTAGACCTATTCACTTTTTCCCGTCTGCCACTTCATAAAATCTATTAAACAGCTCATGGAATTAGAAATCCCTAAAAGGGGTTTAACTGGATCTCAGTAGATTACAATTAATACTCAAAATGCTTATAACAAAAACTTAATCATTTTATACTAGCAACACATTTTAACTTGATAAACCAATATATTACAATTAAAGCTTAAAATTTTGAAAATGATTTTTATTATACGATCCTTGACCTTTAGAACTGTTTATTTTTTATTCGAATTAAATATATAAACGTGAATAGAGGTTTATGTGTGTGTATGTGTGTGTGTTCCTTATATGAACCCCGCCGAGCTTCTGTTCTGACATATTTGAAAAAGTGTTTCAGATATAGTTTTTATACCGTTGGCGTAGAAGGATTAAAAATTTAAAGAAATTCAAAAACAGTGTTCATCTGCTGCGTATGAAAACAGCAAACATTAAAAGAAGAAAGCTACTAATATAATTAGTGATTTGAAAAATGTCTAGTGGTATATTTCATACTATTATTTTAATTTCCATATTTTGGTTAAACAATTTAATATAAAAGACATAATTTATTCGCTTAGTTACATTTAAATATGAACTAAAATCACATTGATGTCAAGATACATATTCTTACACGTAGAAAAGCTACTTAAGTTTGCTACAAAAAAAAAAAAAAAAGTCAAATGACTGACATCATTTACCGCATGTGGAATGTGGGTCAAGAATAATCTGCAATTGCCATTTAAATACGAAATACATTAATGCAATAACAATCAAGCAGTCTTGTCAACCCGTATGCAAAAAAAAAAAAAAAAAACTTTCCAGAAAGGAGATGGATGTTCAACTAAATGACTCACTATTTCTCCTCCCCCTCTCGCACTTTGTTTCTTCACCCCATATCCTGTGGGATCGTGAGTCACAGATTCCTCACTTCATTTCTACGTCTGCTTTTCCCTGCGTACCAATAGCTTTTCTTTTTCTCCTCATTCATTTTCTGAAAGCCACTGAATTCAAAATTTAACAACTCTTCAACAGGTTCATTCGTGTATATTATTAGTGAAAGGGATCAGTTTTGTGTTATTAACTTTTAACAGTTAACTTGGATTTTATTTTTGGTGTTTTATATTAATGTTCTTAAGTATTAATAATCGAAATCGAGTTTGTTTTAAAAGATTTTTCTTCCACCCTGCAGATCTTCGACAGTTTCGGCGCACTCAGTTTATTTTACCTGATCGCTTTTTTGTTGTATCACGTATACAGGATTTTTCTGAACAGGTGGTATGTTTCCTCTTCCTTTTCTAAATGAATGCAGTTTTTTTTACTGCTCCTTCTCCCCCCCCCCCCCTTTCAGATGATCAGGATTTTTTTCCCATTCCCTCGCATAATGTTCAGAGATCTAGTCTCAACTAATTTAGATCCCTAATTCTTTGTTTGTTTCCGCTGCATACGGTGTATTTTATTGGCTGGCTTTGTGCATTATATTTTTCCTAACTGACGTTTGTTTTCATTTCTTTTTAACACATACATTTTTTTACTGTACTTCTTTTTTTCTCCTGCCCTGTGCTCATAACGATTAGAAGTTCACTTTTCAGTTGTTTAAGATTCCCCAGTCATTGTTCGTATCAGGAGTACACATTTTTTTTGCCGACTTTTTTAATTTCTTGAGAGCGAGATTTCTAAAAACTGGCGACTTTTTTCCCTTTTGAAAAACTAAGCTAATTTTTTTCGTAAAAAATTTAAACCGTCTCCTCTCTTCCTTCCTCAGATAGATGATTAACCATGTGTTTTTAACTCTCAGTGTGTGTGTGTGTATATATATATATATATATATATATATATATATATTGACCCACTTGTCAATTAAATATCTTTTCTCTTTCCAACATGTGGCAATAGCTGAAAGTGCAAAATTACAGGAGAAAAAACAAACACAAATTTTTGCCAATTAATCTAAGTTTATGTCTTAACTGCATGAGGAAACACTCATACTATTTTTCTAGGCACTTTATTTGCTTTTAAAAAAGTAGAAAATATTCTAAAAAGCTTGTCCAAATGTCCTAAAAATCGTTGGCAAACATACTTTAAATTATCAATACTTAAAATTTGCTGCATATTAAAGAAATGAGGAATTTTTTTAGCCAGTTGGTCCCGGGTCAAATGTGGAGAAAAGGAGGTAGGAATATGTTTCAGTCATTTTGATAAAGAACACAAATACTATATTAGTGAGATAATAAACAGCACTATTCTAAATTCTTTCGGGTTGACTAACGGTTTTGAAAATCTGACATTTAATCCCATGACTTTTTGATCATTTTTAGACATAGTTCTCTGTAAATAATGAAGTTGCTTTGTTTTAATGACTACTTTATTTAATAATATGGGCAGATGTGTTTTGGTTAACGGATGCTTTAGCAGAGTATTAATTAGTTCACACGAGAAGAAACTTGAGTTTCTAAATACGTTCTTGTACGATGTTATCTTCATATTTTTCATGCAATAAAGAATTTTACAATCATTTCTTACTTGAGGTAAATAAACAATAATAAAGGAAATGACAGATAAAAAAATGAATACTACAGATGTTAAATAGTGCACACACTTGGACTTGCTTGACAACAAAATATCAGCTTGTTAATTTAAGGAAATATTAATCATTGGCTTTATGCGAAAGAACTACATTAAAAATGTAATAAAAAGTAATAGAAAACATAAAGTAATGAAAGCAGTACTGTTGGAAAACACTGGGATGAGAAAAATTAGTGATGTACCATTTAAAAGCTTTGCTTTAATAGTGCACTTATTTTTCTACGGCGGCAACTTATCAAGATTGAAATAAAATGTTTGTTCAGAAGCATTGTAAAAGCTGTGTAGCATTTATTACGTGTTTAGAACAATTATGAACCTAACTTAGAACATCATGTAGCTTTTGTGTCTTATATGTACAAATCTTGACAAAACCCTTACCCTATTTCTCCCGCCTTTTAATCTCTTCCTATGAATAACTGTCGCGTGCTGATCTTCCTTCCAGCCCATTGTCTGTGAGGTATACCCAGAGTGAGTTAAGAAGGGGATACACTTGCTTGATGGAGCCTTCTTGATGAGCAGTTTCGAACATCTTGTCTGTTTCGGCACGAGAATTTCCTGGCGAACAGAGCTTCGGAATAATCGTCACCCAAAATATCTAAAATAATTTGTTAAATAAATGGACTATTTATGTACACAATAATTATTTTTAAAAATGCACATAGGCTGTGAGAAGCAAAGGAATGAATGTAGACATTTTAAAGTTTTGCGTAAAACGCGTTTAAAGTTCAGATCCAAGGCCGGCTTTCATATTTTTTTCTAAATCATGGCGTATAGCAGTTCCTACCAAGACTACTTGTTCTATCTCTTGTCCTAAAACAGAAGATAGGTTCACCTGCCATTTGCACTAATTATCGTCAAATTTTTATTTTTTTTCATTTACATTCATTTGCTTCTTACTGCCTCATATATTTCATCTTCAATATTGTTCATAAGTTCTGAGCCCACAATTAAACATAATGGAGTAATCTGGGGGGAAAAAAAACGGCACTTACATTGCATATTTAAAAAAAAAAAAACTGCTCAAAATTTTTTTAATATGATAGTGTTGTTTGCACAATGAATTTGTGTTTATTTCAATTTAGAAATTTTTGAAAATTTCGTTTGGTAAAAATTGTGTGAATAACAAGGTATTGAATCTAATAATAGTAACAATAATAATAATAATAAATAATTACAATAACAGTACTATTAAATAATTACAATAATAATAATAATAAATTATAATAATAAAAATACTAATAATAATTACAATAATAGCAGTACTAATAATACTTACAATAAATAATAATAAAATTCATAATAATAATAATAATAATAAATATTTAAACTAATAATAATAATAATACAAATAATAATTACAACAATAATAATGTTAATAATAATACTAATAATAATTACGGGAATTATAATCATAATAATAACAATAGTATTAAAAATAATACTTATAATAATGATAGTAATACCAATAACAACAATAATAATTATAATAGGAGGAAGAAGAAAAAAAGAGGAAGAAAAAGAGAGAAAGTGGGACAGAATTGTTTATATCAGTATATTCGTATGTTTGATTGAAATTGTTTTCTAATTGTATATAATAATGAAAGTCATTCAGTGGATTTTTTTATTTTGTTTGTGTCGAGGAAAAAAAGAGTATAGATTAGTGATTTAAAATGAACACGGCATTGTTCCTGTTTACATTGCCCTATGTTCGTCGAATTTCACTTTTTTCTGATGAAAAAATTTCTTTGTATTGTAGACACAGAGAACTTTGAACTGTAGTTTTACCAAAATACTATTCGATTTGAATGAAAATCAGTGCAGTTTTTCTCAAAATCATTCTTCAAATTAAAATTTACGGAAAGAGTCAGAATTTGTTTATTCAATTGGAAGGTTTAATGCATTTAATGGATTAAAAAACAAAACAAAAACAAATGACCAGTGTTTACTTGGCCTAAAATTTGTCGAATTTCAGTCTTTCTGACGGAAAAATTGCTTTGTACTATAAATACAAAAAATAAATGAAAATCTGCGCATTTTTTTCAGAATCATTCTACAAATTTTGATGGACGAGAAGAGTCAAATTTGCTTTTTCAATTAGATGTTTTGAGGCATAAAACAATGTTGAAAAAAAAAAAAAAACTTTAACATGTTTCGAAGTTGCATGAAGCCGTTTTTTCAATGAAGTCGTGACCTTTTTGTACAACGTTCTTTAATCTGCGAGCTCACGTCTTGAGTGGATTCCTTTTAATCCTGGCACGTGTGGGTTCAATAAATTACAATGTCTAGGGTCTAGTGGGGGAAGTGGTCAATGGGGTAAAGTGGTCACACATCAAATAAATGGCTATAACTCGGAAATAAATGTTCAAGTGAATGTGAAAATTTTATTTTAGGGTTGGTCAGTTAGAAACTACATTTTAAATACAAAACTTTACAACTGGTAAAATTGTATTTGGTAAAAAAAAAATATTTTGTGTGAATATGAAAAATTTTAAAATCTAAACACATCTTTTAACTTCCTTGGGAAATTTTGTTTGTTAGAATAATGAACAAATTGACTGTACAGTAAGCTTCGTACATGTCTGAAGAACTCAATAGCAGTAATCTGAATCTATTTTAGATAATGTTTTAGAACAATTTAAGTACGATGGGATAAAGTGGTCATAATATTAATCTTAACGAATATTGTTCTTCTAATGTCATTTAACCTTTAAGCATAAGGGAGGTATAAATTTAATATTAATTTCATTTGATATGTATTATTTTTACAATAAACGGTGTCAAATATACGAGTATATGCGTAAGCATGCGCATATGTACTCGTGTAGGCACGTACATAGACGTATTGACACAAATCCACCAATAAATACGTATATGGGTACCTGCAAGCATTTTTTATCGATACAGATATAGATTCGACTGTACACGTTTATACTCGCTTATACTCGTAACGAACACTTATATACTCAGGTAGACACGTATATACGTGTACGTACTCAAGTAGACATACATACAAGCATATGATATACAAGTATACAGAGTGAGTTTAAACTCTTGGTAAAATTATTAAGAGGTGTTAAAGGGGATTATAAGAAGCTAGCATAAGGAACATATGGTCGCAAACACAATGCTGTCAAACTACATGCACGTAAAGCCAGAAACTGATGGATGCAAAACAGGTCACAAATTTATTACACAAAGACAATTTTACACAACATTTTAGGTCTTAAGAAAGTTTTTAAGCGATTGGTGAAATTTGCTGCCTGCAGTTCTAATTCATTCCTCGAAATCACAAATTACTCTCTGTTGCAATACGAAACTTTTAAAAACCTTTCATCATTCGCTGCTCTTATGTTGCGATGCGTGTATTAGAGCTACTACAAGTCGTAACTTTTAACAACCGCTCTAAATATTTCTTAAAAACTAAAATCTTGGGTAAAATCATCTTTGTGCAACAAATTTGAGTCCCTCAGTTTCTAGCTTTGTGTGCATGTAGCGCGCCAGCGACCATAAGTTCCTTATGATTCTTTGCTTCTTATCCTCCCCATTCATACTTCTTAGATTTTTGCCCAAGAGCTTGGATTCACTCTGTAGGTATACATGTATATAAACGTATATTCTCGTGTATACATACATGTACTGATGTATACACGTAAATGTACGTATAAACGTCTATACAGGTATATAACCGTGTTTATACGTATACATACGTACATGCTCGTGCTTCCATATATAGTATATATACGTGAGTATATATACAAACACGCACTGGACGTATCCAAGAACTACATCGTGTATACCCGTATATGTATGTACAATTATATATGCGTATATACACGTCTTTTTTACACCTATATACTCAAGTATGCACGTATCTACTCGAGATCAAGTGCATACGCACTTATGTTGTTCATTTATACGCGTATATACTCGTATCTCCACGTAACACGTATATACACGTGAAAAGTATATACTCGTGTAGGCACGTATACACTCCTCTGGGTATTCACGTATACATGCTTATATACTCGTGTATATACATATATACTTGAGTGGGCACGTGCATGCATGTATCTGATGTATGCATGTATCCATTCGTATATGAACGTGGTTACTCATGTTTACACACATATACTTGTGCATATACTTGTAACTACAAAAATAACCGAAATATACAAATATTGGAGTTATTTATAACGGTTTTGCATCTATTTTTAACTATGACCCACTTTCCCTCTTGCTATGACCATTTTCTCCCACCCATGGGGTAAAATGTTCATAAATACATGGGGGGAAAAACGTATTATAGAGCTACTTAAATCAATATATTTTTTTTCTTAAAATTCTATGAACCGTGTTCTTTAATAATGCAATGTGAAATAACAACAAAAAAAGTTAAAGTGTTTAAAGAATTTACTGTATTTATTATCCACCTAAGTTGAAAACCTAGGATTTTTTACGACCATTTTACCACACCAGACCTTACATTATTTACTTTGTTTCTATCTAATTATTTTCTGCACAAAGTTAGTTACATTTCTTGTGTTCTGCGTCATTTCATTTTGCAAAAAATACACAAATTAATTTTTATATCAAAAAAAAAACAATGTGGTTTACATGGAATAAACTACACAAAATAAGAAATCCTTTCAATTCGGCCTTTTTTTGTGAGTGTGTTTTTAAGGAAAATATTCTAAATTGTTTTCATTCGCTCAATTAGCACACATTCTAAGATTCATAAATGCATCTTCTCACTGGAGTTTTCCCCTAAGTCTTGCCATTTAATCTTTTTGGAGCACACAACAATCGCGTGTTGATCTTCCTTCCACCTCATTGTCTCTGAGTTGTCTCAGCGGGATTGTTGAAGAAGGGGAACACTTTAACTCTTCAAGGTTTATGAAGGGTTTCATTTAGCACATTTCCACATTTTCCTCCGACAAATATTTTTAATAGAGTGTTTCCGCTGTGTTTGAAATGCGTGTCGTGTGCGTGAAAAATTATTTCGAAGCCTTATACTTGGAAAGAAACAAAATTTTAGTCTAAGAATCAAAATTCGTCTTTTTTTTTCTGAGCAATCACGAATTACCATTCCAGCGTCACATGCGGCACAATCCGACCCTATAATTTCACCAACATTTTGTTATAGATATTAACATTTTGCTTTAAGGTTTCCGAGACACATTTTGAAGAAAAAACATATTAAACAGTTTAGAGTTTTGAAATTTTTTGCTCTGATTCACCATCTAAATAAGCAAAATCATAACATATATATATTAAAAAAAAAAATTTGGAACTAAACTTAATTTTTTAAAAAATGGGGTCGCTTTAAATCGCTAAAACTCAAAATATTCCTCGTCAATTTTGAAATTTTTTTCATAAATCTAAACGCAAATACTTTGATTTTTATTCGACAACTAAAAAAAATTAATTCAATAAAAAATTTAAAATTTTTTGAATAAAATTTTGAAAAATTCTAAGATGCTTTTTTTCAAAAAATTAGATTTTTTGAAGCAAACATTTTTTTCAAATTCGCCGAATAAAAATTCAAGTAAACTGTTTGAATAACATATGTTCCAGAACATATTTCATTACTTTATCTTTTTCAGTTCTTGAGTTATAATTTTGAATGCAAATAATCGAGAAAAATTACATCACGGAGAAAAACGCGTTTAAAGTTTTAAAGTCAAGAATAATATTGATTAAAAGCGAGCAACGAAAATAATTATGTCTTTCGTTCTAATGAAAATAGAAACAAGACTCAAACGGCATTTTAAGCAAAAAAAAAAACGATTTTTTTCAAAAATAATTTTAAAAAATTGAAAAATTTGACTAGTTCTGTGTCTTGGAACCCCCTTAAACAGGAGTAAGGGCAATTTTTAATCGATATATTTGATACTAAGATACCCCAGACACAGTTTTATCGTTATTTAATAACTTCGTTACTTAAAATTTAATTTATTTGCTAGCGTCACGTACGGGACATCCAAAGTGTTGTTTGCTGCATTCATTACTTAATAATTTTGCTCTATTAATGTAGCAATGACGAAACAAATTGTAAGCTTTGAAAACTAAGATTCTAACGTTCAGGAAAAATATCTCATTTGTCGAGAAATAATAAGTTAAATCATTTAAAAAAAAATGTGTGTGAATATTCCACTGAAAACAGTCATTTTGTCCCGCACATGACGGTTCCTATATTTCATTAAAAAAATAATTTTAAAAGGCAATGACGAAATTTTTTGCTCATGAAGTTATACCTACACTTATGACTTCTTAAGTAGCAACATTTTGTTCATTATCCTTTTAAATTATTGTTTTTAAGGAAATGTATGAAGCGGGGCAAAATTACCGTTTCCTGCGGAATGGCCCTTTTTCTCCCTTGACCGCTGGTGTTCCTTCAGTTTTATTTTTCTGCTCTTGTAATTCTAGCTCCTCTTGTCTACGGGCAACCGCGAGCATGTCCCTCCTGCAGGGTGGTGTCGTCCATGTCTCCCGGAATCGACTTCATATATACCCAACCCTCTCGAATTTAAAGACATCCTTTTCAATTTTTTCACACACAATCCTTTAAAGATATCGAGCACGCATCATTTAGCATCTGGCCCCCTAGGATTTATTTGAACTTTGACGTCTTGAATTCAAATTATGTTTTTCATAATTATGATTGGGATGAGAGTCATTTTTAGAAACAAGAAACCCATTGATTGATCTGTATCCTATCGCAATTTGAGGTGTCGAAATTCTAATTCGTCAGGGAGTGGAGGCAAGAGACTGTGAGATGGATGCCTATTTCTTTTTATTTTTATTTTTGGACAATTATATAAATGTAGTTTTGTTAATGATTTAAGTCAATTAAAGCATGGTTATTAAGTATTCATTCTTTACATCTACTCCAAGTATTTCCTTTGGTTGCTTGCTTATCCCTACATACTTCGAAATTAAGGGCTCTTCTCGTGAAAATAGATGCGCGATACTTAAAAATTAGTTTTAATAAATAATAACAATTAGTCATAAATATTTTCACGTCCCTGTTTCAAATCACTAAGAGTTAAAATGGGATTTAAGATTCTGAAGTGCAACAAGTACATATATAAAATATGAGTTAAAAAGTTTTTCATAAAATAATGAATTTAAAAATACAAATTAAGGAAAGATAAGTTCCACTTTTTTTTAAATTTATCTATAGCTCAACATTTGTTATGGTTCATATTGTACACTACTCTAAGTTTTATAACTTCGATGCTTGGTTAGCCCCATTGATGTCTACAGTCAACAAACATGATGAGTCCTGTTCCCTTTTTCTATTAGCTACTTTCAGTAATTGAGTTTTCCCAATGTTAAATTTGCATTATTGTTATGATAAAACCATTTTTCCTGAAATAGGGAATTTGCAACCTATTAAATGTTCATGTTTTGGCTATTGGATATTGTTCATTGACCCTCAAAACTAAAAAATTCACCATCGCCAAATTTTAAAACACCGTGGTTGATTTTTAATGAATTTTTAAAAATCCACGCTCAAAAGTGCGCTTTTCTGAAACGTCACGAGCCTACGTCACAGGGCGCGAATGGGCAGCCTTCCGCCGAAGATCCCTTGTTTTCGCTAGGGACATTTTGAGCGCGCTGATATTTTTATTTTTTAGAAATTCAATAATCCTTTTGAACACACTATGGAGGTCGGATTCGTTAAAGCACAATCTAAATAATTTTCCTCAAGTAATATCAATGATGATATTCGAATATTTACGAGAGGATGAGAGGTTTAATGTTCCAGAAACGAGAGGAGTTAAATGCGAGGAAATAAGCCTTTTACGTTTCGTCTTCGAAGTCGAATGCACGTTCTTCGGTTTCCTCCCATGACATGGGAACCGGTTCGCTAGCGTTTCTCTCCTATCGGAAGAGCGCATGACGTCACTTCCTATGCCATTTGACGTCACAAGGGCTTGAACTTTAAAAATCAATTTAAAAAAAAACTACTTATCGTATCGCAAAATTTTTTTCACCTATGATGTTCATACATGTTACTCTATCATATAAAAATAAAATTGAAAAATCGAAAACTTCCCTATTGTGGACAAAATAACAGTTTTAGAATTATTATCTCATTTTATGCTTGCTCTGTAATCGTAACTTTTTCTTATGATTAAAACGATTTGTTTCTCTTTCTTTGAAGCTTAGTTTTCCACTGTGGTTCTCTGTGTTACACGTATAACATAGTGGTCAAAATGTTTTTAAATACTCCTTAAGTTTTTTATTTGAAGAGGGGATTACTTAAGTTTGATACTTTATTAGACACAATTAAATAGAGAATCAACAAAAATATAATTGATTGATGGCAATTAATAAAATCGATAAAATGAACTCAAAAGGGTAAGATATGATTTGTACTATTTTTGCGATAATGACTCCATTTCTTTGATAGTTACTATAAAACAAATCTTTATTTTCTATTCAAGTGAATGCAAGATTTGTCTAAAATTCAAAAATAATTTGACCTCCATAAATATTAGAATTCATCAAATAAAGTTCCTCAGGGACCCATTAGCTCAGATTTATCAAAGCATCTAAAGCCGATAAACCAAGCAATTGGCAGGTGTGGGAATCTCTGCGGATGTGAAATGTCAAACACGTGATGCTGTAAAAAATTCTTAATTTTTCAAGACTCAAATTTGAAAAAAATGCATATTTTTTGTACGGAATGCTCCTGCCTAGCTTAAAATACTCCTCTTAGTTTTAAAACACGAAAAGGTGTGTATACCAAAAGTTTTATAGATGATGAAAAAGTGAGGTTATTTGACGTATAGTATTCACATCGGTAAGAATATAGATATTCGAACATGAAATTACAGGTTTTTCATGGTGTTTATCATATTACTGGCTTTTTTCTTAAAGTAATTCAACTCAAAAAACTGTGATTAGTATTTTAATTTAAAGTGGTGTGAGAAAAACTGCATGAAAAAATTGAGCTGATAAACCAATTGTTTTTCTATGATACTACGAGTAGTAATAACTGTTGCAAGCATAGAATGTGTAAGTCTGTAGAGAATCACAGACTCATTTAATTAATTCTCCCACCACTCTCCCCCCCCTAGATATGAATCATATTGTAGTTTAGTTTGTCCATTTTAATTTCAAAAAAAAAGAAAAAGAAAAATTGATGCTCACTGCACTTTTATTTGAGTTTATTTTCAATTCAACTACCAACTATAAGTCACGGGGAGAAATTCCTTTCGTATCGGATGAAAATAATTTGCAACTCCACAACGATTCAGTTGATAGGAGCTACCGACCCACTTTTGATAACCGAACAAAGTTTCTCAGTTCGACATTGACTTCGAGGACTTATCGTCAAACCATCGTTAATGATCTCGCTGTAGACAGATGTCCGATCTAGATCAATCCTTTTCCTTGCAGACGCAATCCCACCCATCCGGAGAAAGGATTCCCATTTAAAGAGCAGAGCAGGAAAGTGGCAAAGGGGGGGGGGGGCTGCACACGAAATGCGTGTCATGGCTGCAATTAATTGTCACTCACGTGCCTTAGAGCCCGGAGGACATTTTACTCCAAATACGTGACCGGGAACAAAGGCCTCTCCTGCGCTAGATCATCATTGGATACAGCCAATCGATTCGACCCACCCTCGTGGAGGGGGATCGTCCGTCCACCAAGCACCTAGACCCGAGTTAAGTGCTGTTCAAGCTGACATCAGGATATTGACCAGAGGGAGGGAGAAAGGATCATGGAAGAGGAATACTGCCCTGATGCTTAGAGAGGATGAGGATTTGTTAGTCATTGAACGTTATATTCCCTGATCGGCAACTCCACAGGACTGCGTTTGCAAGATTTGGCAGGATCCTCGCTGATGGAGGAGGTAGCTATCATCTGAAACTCACGAGTTAGTTTTTTTCCCCACGAGATTTCATTGTTTATGGTTCGCACCAAGTAATTACTGGAAAGAAGAGCATAATAAGCTGAGCATTGAAAAACTATTATAAAAACTCGACCCTATGTGTGTCACATAAGCATTAGAATCAGCACCCCAAAGGCTCCGGTTATTTCAATTTTCTGGGATTTATCAGTTTAGAATGAATATCTGATATTGGCATTTTTATAAAACAAAAATACAATTTTTCGGAATGAGCACTTTTTGGTTCCCACAAGGTACATATCAACAGGAACACAGTTCTGAAACATATATGAGGCATTGAGAAGCACAGAGATGCAAGTACGGATGAGTAAAACACGTTTAAAGTTCCGGTCTTAGGTCGACTTTCATAGATTGTTTTTAATGAATCATGTTTTATGGTAGCACCTACTAGGGCTGCAAGGACTACCTCTCGTCCAAAACAAAGTTGAGGTTCACCTACCATTTGTACTGGTTATCTCCAAAATTTTAATTTTGGCACTTGCATCCCTCTTCTTCTCACTGCCTCATATGATAATTACATAAATTGTTACATTACATGTACATAACCAAAAACAACGTAATCCAAGAACCACCTATAATTGGTAACTGAATGAGGCGAGATAAATAAAATACGACACATGTGTGCTAGAGTTATATAATCCAAAATTTCGAAAGCATCGCTGATCGAGGAAGTATGTCATTTCAAAATCATGACCTGATATTTGCTACCCGACATCGTTGTTTATAGCTCTGCATCAAATAATTACTACAAAAACAGTATAATGAATTGAAAATTGAAATAAAATTGGATTACAAAGATTTGAATCCTATTTGTGGCAAAATAAAAAATATAAATATCCAAGTCATCCCTAAAAGGAAAGATACCTATCATCTAAAACTCAAGAGTTCATTTTTGCAACTCAAAGATCATTATTTAGGGTTTTACTCCTCATAATTCCTGAAGAGAACAACGTAACAAACTGAACATTGAAAAAAATTTATTACAAAGAATCGAACCCTATTTGCGTCAAAGTAAGATAACCTAAGTATCCAAGGAAATTAGTTCCTCGCGATCGACAAGGAAGTCACACATTAATTAAGTTAAGCTTTAAGAAGCACACATAGTTATGACACAAAATTTTCAATGATTATTTTACACGTGTGCTTTTGAATTACAAGGAATTACGATTCATTTCTTAAGTGAGTGAAAATGAAGCTATGCGAGGATGTAAGAAATCCTAACTATGAAGGCAATGCAAAATGTATTTGCGTAAAACCCGTGAGATAGATTTATTCATGGGTTTGCTTAAGAGGTACTTTTCGAGATATCTAGAATCTCCTTCTAGAAATTGTTAAGTGATCTGGTATAAATCCTTGTAACTGGCGTAACACGAGCAAGAAATTTATTTTTCCAGTTTGATTTTTCCCCCTTCTTATAATTTCAATATCCAGTAGGTAATTTGTATATATAATGATGGATGTATGTATGTGTGCATGTTTGTTCCTTATACTAATGCACAGTGTAAGTCAGATTTTTGCCAAATCCGGCACATAGTTCCTTTGATGCTCAGGAATTCACCTAAGGGGGTTTTCACTCTCTATGGTGGCAATCCTCTCACCATCCATAGGTTTTTCCTTTTCTTCTGCGCCGAAGTTGGAAAATTTGCGCCAGATCTTTGCCAACTTTAACACAGAGATCCTTTGATTCGCAGAAATTCAGATTGAGGGTTTTTCGCTTCAATTTTGGGGAAGGAGGACGGAAACCCTTCCTCTTATACAAATCCAGTTTGCGTCGGATTTTTGCCAACTGTGGCACAGAGGTCCTTTGATTCGCAGAAATTCAGACTGAGGGTTTTTCGCTTCCCTCTGGGGAAGGAAGGACGAAAAACCTTCCTCTTATACAAATCATGTTTGCTTCGGATTTTTGCCAAATTTGGGACAGAAGTCTTTTGATTCTCAGAAATTCATCTAGGTATTTTTGCGCTTGTTTATTGAGAACGATTATTTCAATTACGATGTCACAGGTGATAGAATATTTTTATTACTTAGAGGATATGAGTTTTTTAATATTATGACTTCGAAATTAGGAGGTTATAAGTTTTATCCATCGATAAATTGAAAGTATTTGTTGAAACTATATACATATATACATCCCGTTTTCTTTTTATTTGATTATTTACAAAGCTTGATGCTGATAAGAATATCAGTAAATTAATTGAATTACCAAGATTTTTTAATTTTTCAGTGATGTTGGTTGCGTATTGAAATATTCATTAACGTTACTAAATTTAATTAGAAACATAAATGTATCAGTTGCGTTTAAAATGCATTCTTACATTCCAATTTGCACCACTTTTCCCAAGAAGTTAGAAATATATTTTTAGATTTTAAATAATTAGAGTTTCCTGTAAAGAATACATGCATCAATGTGTGAAAAATTTCAAATAAAGCAACGATTCGACATTTTGAATTCCAGAAGCAACACGAGAAAATCACGGCAACGCCTTTCGTAATTTTTGTCGTTCCGTAGCTTTTAAATAGCTTGGAAATTGAGAAACATTCCGTTCCTTTAAAGAAAACTGTAACCGTAATAACAAGCTCATGTCAGTTGCAAACTCGAATTCCAACAGTCGAGGAAAACGAAAACATTCAGCGCGAGGAAAAAAAAAGAATAAAGCGATGATAATTGCTAAAACATTTAGTGGCGGTTCGACTAAATTTAAACAAGCCCAGAAATTCAAATTATTTATTCATTAAATGCAAAAATTATTTATCACTCGAAGAATGCAGACAAAGTTAACACTTCCTTCCCCCGAAATTTCTCCGGAGTGTAAATTTTTCTAACCGCGGTGGCACCATTCATACGGCGCCTTTTCTTCAAGTGCTGATCACAAATTAAGTCGCCGTGGGATTCGTCAATAATATCCTCCTGCGGGATTAAATTAAATTGGTATTTAAAGAGAAGTAGAAATAACGATGAACTCGCACACTCGCGTCCTCTATTTCATCGCTCGGAGACGGAGAAAATGTTGCTTTTAAATTTAATTATCCGATCTTTTCCGGGTATAATCTCCCGAAGAAGACAAAAAGGAAAATGTATTTGCAATGGATATGTCGACGGTGATCGTGAAAGCGCCGATTTGAGAACAGTTTGGGAAGATTCTTCTTCAAAACGGATTTAATTGCGCAGTTCGAGAAAAATGAAAAACTGTTTCAAACAGCAAAATGGCAAACTCAAGTAACGTGTCTATAAATTCCCGTTTCGAAGCTTGAATTGGATTCCAATTTGTATTTAAGATATCGTCGCATCCCATCTTTGCTTTTGAATAGAGAATGATTAAAGCGCTTCGGTTAAGTTCGTTCCAAATATATTAATTTTAAAAAGCTTAGCGTGATTAATTCGTCTCCGTAGAAGTAACATAGCATTGAGGTGATGTAGAATTAATATATAACCAAGTAAAAACTATGATAAGAAATGATTGATAAGCATTTAGTGCGGTTTTTAAAGCCTTCTTTTACATATACACACACAAACACACACACACACACACACACACACACACACACACACACACACACACACACACACATATATATATATATATATATATATATATATATATATATATATATATAATTTGAGCACATATCTCATTGCTCTGAACTGTATACAAAAGTGAATATCGCTAGTTTGAAAAAAGAGTGCCACAATATGAAATTTTTAATTTTCTTTTTTTTTCGCTTAAAGACCTTCAAATGACGCTATCTAATTTTCAAAATGATGACAGATTTTTTGTTTTAATAATAACCACTGGAGAGCACAGAAAAGTTACTTTTAATGCAGGGGTGGTTGTGGGTTCATCAAAACATACCTGAAAGTTTCAAAGCGAGAACGGAGAGGGGGTGGGGTGTAATCTTTAGCCCCTATTACTTAAGTACCTTTTTTTCCGCGCGGTAACGCAAATTTGACAAATTTAGGTTGAGAAATTGAACCGTAAGTGTTTCTAAACTTTTTATAATTACATTATGTAAATATTTAAGTGTATGAAAAAATAGAGGCAAACGGTTTCGGTTCATTAAAGTAAACAAGAAATCTAATAAAAATGTACAAAAAAAATTGGATTCGACCGTCAAATAGGTAAACTTATATTAATAATATAAAGCTGAAGCGTTTGTTTGTTTGTTTGCACACGCTAATCTCAGGAACTACTGATCGAATTAAAAAATACTTTCTGTTTTGAATATTTCATTAATTGAGGAAGGCTATAAGGTAATTTAAAAAAAAAAAAAAAGAGATTGACCGAAACATTTGTAATTGCAAATTAAATGTTCAATTAATTGTTAAGTTCTATGAATTCCTTATTATGTTGGTGAGTCAACTCATCGAGAGGGCGCTGGCCGACAGCGTCGATAGCTACGATTAACCATGCCGCGCGGCTCAGACGCTACGCTATTGTGGGACTGTTGTGGCTGGAGAACTGGTTTTTGAATGCGTTTTTTTCTTCTCCATATTCAGGTACATAATTTGATTTTGTAGGATTTTTCTGTTGGGTTTTGTTTTGCTTATTTCTTCGACGCTTGTTTTTGTTTTTATAATTGAAGGTAGTTACTTATCTAAGTAAATAATTTTATTTGTCGTATTACTCAATTTTGATTGTTCTTTATAACGTTTTCATTATCGTATTGTTCATTTGGCGAAACATTTCAAATTACAGAAAAAAAACCCGCTTTACTCGCTAAAGGGCAGGGTTATGGTAGCGTTGTTGCTTGGCGCGCTAAGCGATGAACTGTACAAGTGTAGGATTATTTTAAGTTTTAAAGGTACAAGTAATCTTTTTATATGTTTTGTTGAATAGTTTTAAAATTCAAAGACAGTTTAATAGGTTTTTTGAAAAGGTGTGTAAGCATTTTAGTTAAAGAAAATTGATCATTTCACACCAGAGGTGGGGGGAGGGGGGCTGGATTTTTTTTATTCAACGGACTTCCTTTAAATTCTCAGCACGGGCATCGCCGTGCGGGTACTGCTAGTACTATTATAAGCACATATATCGTCGACTCGGAGCAAGAGTAAGACATCTAATCCCAGGAATAACACTAAGATATCCTACTGTTGCTTTCAGACGACGATATGTTGCAATTTGACGTTACTGACGTCATAAATATTTGAGTTACATTGGAAAACTCAAGGAAAAGCAGAAGTAAAAAATCTCTCAACAAAAGTACCATAAAGAATCCATTAGTTTTGGTTTAGTATTAAAACACAACAATTGAATGGTCAATGTCAACTTTTTAGTTGAAGAAAATTTAACTTTATTCATGACGTATTAAAAAATTTTCGCAATAAAGAACAGCAGCCTGATTTGAAACATTACTCCTTTTAACGGTATTTATTCTGTTTTTGAATTACTGCGTCCTGTAGCTGATTACTCCATGTTCCTGAAATTTATAGTTTTGCTTACATTTCAAACCATCTTTCAGATTTTTTATTTACGCTAATTATCATGCAAAAAGATGACTAACATATCAAAATACTTTAAACTTTATACCATAATGCATTAAACAATAATCAAAAACTAAGTTATTGGTGCAGTGTGAAATATGTACAGATTATAATATTAAGAAAAAAATAAAGAAAGAGAATAGCCGGCCTTCATGCAAGATCAAAGAAAAGAACCAAACTTCCCATTCACATAACTGTAAATTGCTCTAAAAGTACATAATAAATTAGTTGCTCTGTGATTCTTCTGAAGCCTGTGATTCTCATCTAGGAAGAATTTGACCGGTCTACGGAGATTTTAATCTGACCACGTTGATGAATTTTGCTTGTGAAAAAATTGTTTAGTAAAAAAATAAATAAGTGAAAGATAATAATATTTTCTACGGCATTTTTGCACTAATTTTGGGATACCTTTTCATAACTTTCTGAGAATTTCTTAAAAAGGGATTATTTTCATATGAGGCAGTGAGAAACAAAGGGATGTAAGCGGCAAAATTAAAAGTTTGGAGATAACCAGTACAAGTAATACGGGAACATCTCCTCTGTCTTACGACAAGAGATAGAATTATTAGCCCTGGTAGTTGCTGCGGCACGGCATGAGTTATTTAAAAATTGAATGAAAGCCTACCTAGGACGTTATCTTTAAGCGCATTCTACTCAAAACTTGAAAATGTCTACTTACATCCCTTTGCTTCTTCTTACTGCCTTACATGTGTAGTTATAATAGTTAATTATCTTTGCATTTAAATACGTATCACCTAATTGATGAAACGCAAAGGTACGGAGCACAGAATTTAATCTTAGTACTTATTGCGAAATGGTAATAGTTAAATGTAAACAAACCGTTATTGAAATATTCAGAATCATTGATTTAATAAGATTAGTAGCGTATGTTTTTTCAATCTTCACTTAACTTTTCAAAGAAACTGGAAAAATATAATTAGATTTTCTTGGAAGAGGGTTCGCCTTGTTACTGAAGCCTTTATTTAGTCAGAGAATAGAAAATATATAGAAGAAACATATTGAATACAGAAATCAACGTTCTACGTAAAACCTTACTGAATGCAAAAATCGGATTAACATCACTAAATGCAATAAAGTATTTAAGTTGACTTGCCTATCGGAGATAGTCAAGAAGATTATTGCGGTTACAAGAATTTACAACAATTTCTTCTCCAGTAAAATGCACTGCAAATCTTAAAACATCTTTTGCCTCCTTTGCTAGAAAACTTAAATATTCACTTGCTGAAATAGTGTTCAGAATACTTTCAGAGCACTTATTTGGTCCAGCATATTTTTTGAACACTTTTGAGAAAGCATTTTAGAACATTTTTTGAATGC
The DNA here is from genome assembly GCF_026930045.1 of Uloborus diversus. Classification (NCBI taxonomy): domain Eukaryota; kingdom Metazoa; phylum Arthropoda; class Arachnida; order Araneae; family Uloboridae; genus Uloborus; species Uloborus diversus. The sequence continues at coordinate 146,791,787 of NC_072731.1, forward strand.
AGAGCATATCCTCTTTTTAGAACATTTTGCTGCACACTTTTTGGGACAAGTTTTAGATCATTTACGGAGCACTCATCTTTTTTTAAATCCGTTAATTTTTGTTGTTAGTTGCGCAGAAATTTTAGCTGTACTGCTGTCCGCCATCGGAAAATGGGCTGGACTCCCTTCGATCAAAGAAAACCATCCTTTATGAAGACATTCAAGATGCCTATTTATACTGATTCATTGTAACAAAACTTGTTAGTATCATATTGGTTGATTCTATTGCCTGGTAGTTACAGAAAGCTGTTAAAATGATATTTTTACAAAAGCAAGCAATGATTTCAGAAGTGTGACCAAACGCGCTTCCTGTCAGTTCTAAAAAATATTCCTTCACTTTGTTCTCAAATGGGTTTCTAGCTTTAAATTTAGCATATTCTGAGCGGTACACCTGCGGAACACTCTCGAAAAAGATTCGGAAACTTACATCAGTACACTTTTTTTTGACCAAGTACCTTCAAAACATATTTTAGTAGACATTCAATCACATGAAACACCTTTTTTTAAATTGAAGTGTTTCGGAAGTGTTTCCAGTGTCTACTGACAATTTGCTGACAGGCCATTGCTGCATTACATTGCTGAGAACGATAACTTATTTATGCAACAGTATACTCACATTTTGTTCCGTATTTTCTGCGAGTTTTTGAAAATATGAACGACTTATACTTACCCCGTTGCTCTAATATGTAGTTAACACAGATAACTTACATGTCAAGGCGTGGGTATTCATCCAGGATTTGCTATTGTTCGGACTACATATCGAGTGAGCTACAGCAATACTCGATTTTTTACCTCTTCTCGAGCTTCCACAGTGCTTGAAAACTGGTTGATAATCGATCATCATTATGGTCTTTACAGTATTCGCATTTCAGTCGCTTAAACTAAATTTCATGCCTCTGAAAAACTCAAAGGTGTATTTTCACAACATTAAAAGACGAAACTCAGCTACACCTGTGTCTGTAGACACTTAGCTTTTATACTGTTAATTATGCTTCCTTTGGTAAGAGTATAAGTCTAAATCGAGAGCGGGTGATATTCCAAATTATAGTGTTCGTGTTAACTGACCCTGAAAATTGTCTTTTTAATTGTAAAAATATAATCGCTGCAGCTTGAACTGCTTGTGTGCTGAGATTCAATTTGTTCAGGAAATAAATTTACTAACTTTTAAACTATATTCAGTAAATTACCGAACCATTGCTTCGGTCATTTGTCTGGTCTGCTAATTCTATATTAGCTACCAGTTTGTTTCGCACTCTTGGCTTCCTTAAGAGGTTTTCCATCTCCAGCTCAGTCACTTTTCTATGCCGGGCTGATGAGTGCTAATAAGCACGAAACTGCAGTCCTCGGCTGGAAATGACTTAGCTGGCGGTGTATTTCACGTAACTTTTAAACTAACTTCGAAGCTGTGTTTTTACTTTCATAGAAGCGTTACTCCATTAGACAAAATTTATAGGTTACCTATAGTTAAAAATGAATAAGATAGATAGGAATACATTCGCGAGTATCCGTTCCAGAAAAAAATAATCCATGTTTGCAAGAAAATAATCTCGGTTAACATCTGGATGAAATTCTTTAACAGTTTGCAGTTTTATTGCACAAGTTATTCACATTACAATGCATCATTTTTAATTTAAAAAATATCCAGAATATATAAAAATCAGAGAGACATATGCTTTTAATATTTCTTTATTGCTGAAAATTCAGTTTTTGAGCTGAAAATATCTTTTTAAGTAAAATTAAAGTTGAGCATTTTTTTATTGTTGTTTTATTTACACTTGTTTTGAAGAAATGAATTAAACTGCAGTGAATTAAATTAAGACAGGAAATAAACAATCCTGACTTCTTGATTAAACATTTCAAGATCATAGAGCCTACTTAAATTAGCAGCATACAGCCCGTCACTTAAACGAAGAGGTGGGATAAGAGGGGACAGCTGCCTTTGAGACTTTGAGAAATCAAGTTACTTTACAAGCAGGAATGTTTTTTCTTTTTTTTTTCGATTTGATATACATTGAGCTTTTTGCCTACTCTCATGGAAAAGTTTGCTCTGAAGGGTCTGACCGTAGTTGGCCATTGTCTTATCATTAACAGCAAATTAATTTTAATTTTAATGAGATATTACGATGGTATGCAACATGAATTTCAATACTTGATGATGATACAAACGGTCTGTACTCCGCTTTTCAACGATAACTAAAACTGTTTTTGCTAAAATGTTCTAACTAACAATAATTCTCAACTTTTAACCTAGTTTTCAGATTTTAAAGGCTTTGTTCTGAGCAGAAATAAAGTTTAAAGTCCACCATTTTAAGTCTAAAATTACCGCTAGAACGATTAAAATCTCTTATTTACTTCCCCTTGCTTTGACTTATAATCGGAATCTCTTGAGAAACTTCGCCAAAATTTTCGTACTATCATCGCATCTTAGGTAGCATGCTTTACAGGATTAATTCCGTCAAAGGTCTCTGGAGCCAAAATGACATTTGAAGATAGGTAGGCTCGCAGAATGGTGCGCACTAATATCATAACAGTCCTTGGGGGGAAACTTTAAATCCAAGCCTTGGAGTGCGTAAGTATACATACTCGCTATCGTTCCCGGTAATGATACGGATTCCGTACTAGTGAGGGGGATCTTCCATGGGGAATATATATGCCATATGATGTATTCATCATTTAAACGAATGTATAAATGATGCTTTTATTTTATTGAAAGATGTGAGAAGTTGAAGATGCTTATCTAATCAGAAATTAGCAACTATACTACAGTACAAAGCAGAATTTGGCCATTTGAGAGCGAGTAGCTCATTGTAAATGACTACTCTTGTGGCAATCAGTTAGCTTTGTGAAAAACATTGTCGGGTAGTAAACTTTTAATGAAACCTTCATGAATGTTTTTCGGACCAGCAAAACATATTAGTTGGCATAGAATTTAATATAAAATGGTTGGAAGCGGTTTTTTAGTTGCAATATGCTAAGAGCTGTGAAGATAATACTAGATGACCCATTCGATGAATTCGCCCTTGAACACACTACAAAAGCACTCACATGAAAGTAGTGAGACAGCAGCACTTTATTTTCTGTTTGAATACTTCTGTCCTGGTAAAATTTTTTACAAGTTAAGTTCACATACTGTGACAAATATTCTAGAAAAAGGTTGCTTTAAAGTATCATGTAAGGAAAAATACTATGTCATCATAGTTTGAACCCATCGAAGTAAAATATCTAAATTGTTTGCTGCACCGTTTCTAAACTGTTAGATAAACTTTACAGACTAGTGTTATTAATCGTACATTACCCTATTAACTAACGTTCATTTCAACAGTAAAATGATGTCATTCATTTTCTTTGTCTGAGAATGGCAGTTATTGAGTTTAGATTTTTGTAATGGGGGAAAAGTGAGACACCATTAATTCGTTGTTAACGGCTCACATGGCACTTTTATATTGAAAGTGCCGAAATTATACATTGAATTAAATTTAATAATAACTGGCCTGTTGATGCAAATAATAATAAAATAAGTTTTAAAGCCCTGCACCAACAAAATAAGGATGATTGAGTGGAATTACGACTTTTATAGCTATACTAGCTGCGTGCCCGGCGTTGCACGGGCTACCTAAAAAATGTAAGAGCAGTCCAGTTGATGCTTTTGTAGTACACTGACACTAGTTTCTAACGCGTTAAGGAATAAATAAATGCGCGTAAAGCAAGGTTTGCAAAACACCAGTAAAACATATTTTTGCCAAAACACCTCATCAACGTTAATAATCGTTATCAATGATACAAGTTATGAGTACATTTTCAGTCAGCACAAAAGGGGAAAATATATGCATTATCAACTATAATCTTTACTCACGTTAAACTGAATTACATCTGATAGACTATATCGGAAATATTTATGCACAATAACAATCCGCTTTTTACATAAAATAGTCTACTACCCGGCGTTGCCCGGGTGTTTATTAATGCAACATACCACTCAGATAAATATTTGGATGGATTCTATCCACATGGTCGTACAAGAATTACATCAATCCGTTTTCCAGGTACAAACCCTCAAAGAACTCAAATAACTTGTAAATCACTCATTTACTTTACGACGTGCACGGTCCTCCTCGAAAATGAAAGTTATGTCATGTGACGCGTATTTAACAATCAGGCTTGAACAAAAAAAAAAAAAAAAAACAGCAAAATTTTGCTGCAGATTACGGCAAAATAATCGAAAAGTAAACAACTTAAACACCCTGATTACAGGAAAAGCCTCAAAACAAAAACAAGAATTTTACCTGTTCATATTCGAGAAAAAGAAATGGCAACAGATCTTTCATCTCAATGATTTTCTTCACGCTGTAAATTTTAATAAAAGCGTTCATCTGGAAAGTTGAGTTGAAGCACTGAATAATAATTTGAATGGAGGAAAGCCTTCGAAAAATATGGATTTTATTTTGAAATCTAAGAGTCATAATTAATAATTTTTAATTGATATCCCCGCTAATTATTATCGGAGGATTATGTTAAATAGCCAAACATGAAGACGGGAGGATGACGAATCCATCGATACCTGGTTCGATGGTCAGTTCACTGTCGTTCGGGAGAAGAAGCTTGGACATAGATAGATAGATAGATAGATAGATACTCAGATTTTATATGTATAAGATATATCATATAAATATTTCCATTTCGTACGTATTCTATTTGAATTGTTTTTTATTGATTCATTTTAATATGCAAAATGTAATAATACGGGTATTTTTCTACTTTTCAGAATTTCAACTTGCCTGGAAAAAAGGAAATCAGATAAGCTTTTTTTTTTTTTTTTTTTGAGATTTTTTGAAATAGACAGGAAAAAAGCTGTTGTACTAGTGATAGACAAAAGCTACACTGAAGTCATTTCATCCTTATCAAATGCTACATCACAAGATGACGCTTCAAGCCAATTTACTAATAATTGCTCCACTTCCAGTATAAAAGTACCATGAGAGCAGTGAGCAACAAATTAATGGTGTCTCACTGTTCCCTCAATACAAAAATATAAACTCAATAGCTGCCCTTCTCAGACAAAGAAAATGACTGACATCATTTTACTGCTAAACTGAACGTTCGTTAATATGATAATATACGATTAACAACACTATTTAAGGGGTTCTCAAACTGGGTGCCGCGACACTGTGTGGTGCCCCAGAGAAAGGTAAGGGGTGCCGCAAAGCGTCCATGATAGCAATATATATATATGTACGGCGAGTACACCAAATAATGCCCGGTAGACCAGTAAAGCCATCTTCCATTTTTTGATAAAGTATAACAAAAATTCACTCGATCCTCTCCTATCGTCACAAAAAAGACTAACTACTGATAAAGCGTCATCAACAAGTCATTTTTAACTATGGGCAAAATCTTATTGTTGATAGGTACAAGGGCCCTCGAAGAGTAAAGTCATTTTTAACTACCAGTCAACATGACCAAAAGTTGTAGCAGAAGAGTGATATCAAAACTAACTAATCTTATTTTACGATACATTTTGTTTCTACATGGTTCCCAGAAGGTTAACTATAATAAAAAAAATGTATACTGTTCTTAAAACAAAAATTATTTAGTTGACAAATTCAAAAGGAAAAATGTCGTTGTATGCCTTAATTTTTTCCCGAGATTTGACAACCTAGAAAATTAGATTGTAGTCCAATAAGACCATCTTTCGCCTTATTAGCACTCCGGTTACCATACAACTGAGTATTTGGAAGGAGGATATGATCTTGTACCAAGTGTGGGACCCCCCACTAAAAACACCGAATTTTTAGTTGTTTACGTACTAGAGATGAACTAGGGTACCGTGAGAAAATTCTAAATTTTCAAAGTGTGCCGCTAGTCGAAAAAGTTTGAGAACGCCTGCACTGGTCTGTAAAGTTTATGCGATTCTTGAGGTACCTAGACTGAAGGCGAGAAAATCAGTTTTACAGAGATAGGCAGCAGAAAATGATGTCTATGATTTAACTAGAATTTGTAAGAAGATCGTAATTTGGTTCTGGAAGACGTTTACTTTTATTGTACTTTTAGGCACAGCTATTTTTGTTAGGTTCACTAAATGCATCAGTACGAGAATGCTTTTATGAAGAATTCCCGGTTTATGCTCAACGTTCTGGCTTTAAATTTATCTTTATTTCCACAATCAGTTTCATTTCACACAAATGCAGGGTTTGTAACAGTTAAAATTGACTAAAATACAATTTTTAGCAGTTAGAAAGAATATAATCAATGTGATTTTTATGTTAAGTTGTATCTTAATCCATGTTTGAGAAATACATATAATGTTTTCAGAATATAGTTTTTGTTGTTAAAAGGGTATGTTTAAAAAATTTTGTAGCCAAAGTCAACTGAGGGAGAGATGTTGCTGATGTTGAAAAATCTAGTTGGTATGCAAGAAAACGTGCTTCTTTTGTTCTGAGAGAATGCTCGCTGTAAGAAAGCAATGTTAGTATATGGAGAATTTGACTGGATGGGCCAAACATCTCATCTTGTTGGCGTGATCAAAACAGAGCTCAGATATTTATTTTACACTGTATTACAAAAGTTATTAAATGAAAAAAATAATAGTAATAAAGTGATAAATTTTATGTTCTTTTTAAAAACATATAATTGTAAAAAAGAAACAAAACCATCAGAGCTGTATATTTTTACAAAACGTGTAAAAAACATTTCAGCGAACAAAGAACAATCTGTACTGCACTAGTAACGTGAAGAAGAAGAGCGGATTTGGTACATTGGGCCTAGTACATTTGTAAGATGTAATTAACTCATGTATCTATTTCGATTTTGAGAGGGAAGTAGGAATACGTCTCATTTTTCTAATATTCTTTAGTTAAGCTCAGGTTTTAACCAACGATGCAAAAAGGAAAGGTTACAAGTCTTACGTGTTTGAGCGCGATAAACCGATTTTGGAAATTCTTTTGTTTTTTTGGAAAAGTGACTTTATTGAGAGTGTTCTTAGCTATGTCGTATTTTTTATAGGATTTGAATTACCGAAGATATTAATAAAAAACCGTGAACATATTAATACCTTTCGCAATTTTAGTAGTAAAAACGTACTTCCACATTTAAATAAATAATACCAACTGAAAGAACGAACTTTCTGCATCTGGTGGAATTTGCTTCGAAATTTTAAGTTACATAGAACTCGAATTATAATAATTTTTGATATTTTAAATAGAATTTCAAGCCTTTATTCATGCGATCGGTAACGATTTCATCCTAGGCTGGTAAGGAAAGAAAACTCAATGATTTAAAAATTTATTTGTTGCTTTCTTCCATTGGTTAACAAATAAAACAACTGTAATTTATCTTAGAATATGTAAGGTAACTAGCTGACCCGGCAAACCTTGTTCTACCACATAAATTATTTCTAGTGAGTATTTCGATTGTTAATTAAAAAGATAACAAATGTATTGCAGGTGAGAGGGGATGGAATCTATTATGGAATGAGGAATGAAGCGCTGTAGGAATCTATTACGGAATGAGGAATGAAGCGCTGTTGAATTCGATGATTGCCTATAAAAACAAAAAACATCAACCATTCATTTTCTCAATACAATGCATTTCATTAACGTAACGAACAAATTCATTGTTTGATCTCTCAAAAGTTAAACGTATAGTGAAAGAAGTAATATATTTTTTATCCTAAAGTATAACAATGAAATTAAGAAAATCAATATTCATTTTGAGGTGAAATTGAGTGAACGATATTTTTTTGTCAGTCCGTTTTTAGCCAACGCAAGTAATCTCGATGGTTTGGTCACGCGAGACATGCCAATCATAATTGTCCGTGTGAAAAACACGGTGTGTCCAAATCTAAGCCGCAAACACACGTATCGTTTAAACTTGCGACTTATTGATTGTCATTGCAAATGCCAACTTATTGAAGGCTCTTGAATTCAATTGCCAGATTTGTGGGAATCACTGGAGTTCGTGGTAGCAAAACATTTTTGGCTCTGAATTCACCATTAAAAATGGTGGCTTCGATAACGTTTTACATCATCTTATAAGTGACCAACCGCATGTCATTGAACAGTCGTGGTAGATTCAAATTTCGCGAGTTAAAATAACCGGAGATCCGGAGATCCAACTTATGGTGATAGAAGGTGACGGAATATGCTTCAAAAATCAATGAGTACAAAAACTCTGTTGTATAATTTACAGTTTCGTTAACATCGCAAACTGCATCAATCGATTTATATGGTGCCAAGTCGCCAGTCAATGACTGCTGTATCTTGAAGTTTAAATCTTCGATGTCCCCATTTTTTGCTGCTAAAATGGCTCTTCTGCCAGCCATTTATAATTTATGTATTGTGTGCGTACATTAGGAAATATGCGGTCAATGAGAGCATTTTGAGAATCAACGATAGTGCAGAAATTATTGGGAAATTTTATGCATCCAGTATTTTTATAGACAGCAACTTTCAGATCTTGTAGTATTTAGAAACGTATGTTTATTCTTAGCAGGACATTTTAACATTATGATATAGTGGCAATGATTTCAAGCAAGCATTGATCTGGTCAGGGTACATTGAACGTGGAATGAAGGGAAGAAATCGTCTGAAATCACCTGAAAAAGTAACAGGGTGCCGCCGAATAGTTTATCGCTTTTTTTTTAATTATTTTTTTTTTATTTTTCAGTGTTCTTCAAGAGAATGTTTGTGTGCTATAGTGCATTCATCTCAGGTGATAATTTTACATTATTTTAGTACTGTGGCCATGAACGATTGTTTTCTTCTGTTGCACACTGCGTCTGGGTAATTTTGAATAATAAGTACCAGCTTAAATGCTGCATGAATAGTTCTGCCGCCATACAATAAAGTTGCTGCAATGCCAAAAGATGCTCGAGAATTAGCGAAGTTAGAAATGTTTTGTTTGTTCCACCTGAGGTGCATACAAAAAGAAAAAAAAAACACTTTGTCTCGCCGAAACTGACAGGGGTTCAATTACGATGTATCTATCCAGTTTTTATATTGATTTTTTTTCGTATTTTTTTTATTGGGCATCCGCAAACTTTTACCCTCCTACCCGCATTCTCCCATTTTTTAATCGCGAATTTCTCAAAAATTTAAATTGGAAATCATTGTAAAGGCCTTGCTTAAATAAATTAAAAATATTTGTTTTGTCAACAAATAGAGGATGGCAAAAAATAAAAATTTTTAATCACTGAGAGTTTTCATTGTTTTACCAGAGGTAATTTTTATATTAAATACACTTTACGAACTACTCTCATACCTACCGAAAGTTTCCTAAAAATCGGTCTAGCCGTTTCAGAGGGAGTTCAAACACAAACACCGTGACATGAGATTTTCATATATTAGATTTAAAAATTTTTTGTTGCCATCTTCGGTTTGTCTACAAATGAAATGTTTGTAATTAATTTAAGTAACGCTTTCACGATAATTTTCAACAATAGTTTTTGCAATGATTTTCAACAATGTTTTTTTTTAATGATTTTCAACAACGGTTTTTACAATGATTTTCAACAATGGTTCAACGATGCTTTTTACAATGATTTTCAGAAAAAAGTTCAGGAGAGGGGCACCTGATTACCTAACGATATGAAATATACTTTATGTCCTATTCTCATACCTACCAAATACACATAAAAAATTTTCATGAAAATCGGCCGTGCCATTTCGGAAGAGTACAGACACTAACACCACGACAGGAGATTTTTATATATTAAACGGTCTTTTAAAAAGGACTTTTAATTTTCTCTCCTGGTTTTGCTTAGATGACTAGCGAATTATAGTAGTTGTAATTGTCTTTCCTTTCATGTGTTTCTGATGCTATCTAAAAACCTTTTAAAATGCATTTACATTTTTTGTGTAATCAGACCCGCGATATAATATGAGGTTGGCAAGCAAGGTCGTTTTTACTTTTATTAATGACAATTCGTGTGTATAATAATTGTTGAAAAACAAAAGTTGAAAAGTCATATTTTTATAAAGTGCTAATGAAAATATGCTTTAAAATGAAGTAAGTGTTGTTTTGCGTGGGCATCACGATTGTGATAATTCGTGGTGTACTTAGAAAGTCACATTAAGTTCACTTAAGCAACCATGACTATTAGAGCAGCGTTAATTCCTGCAACTAACCTATACATTAAGGAAACCGTGAAGACTATAAAGAAACCGAGACAAAAATATTTTTTGCATTACAGACTTCCCAAAAAGGAGCTTTTCTTCCCGTTGTATTTTCAGTTTGGTTTCGACAGAGAAAAGGATCAATAGTTAGATGCATTTAAAAGATGTATCAAATAACCGTGTGAAATAATTGACTACCCGTGTAGAATAATTGTACATAGTCCGAGAGAAAGATGGGGAAAAACCTCTTAGCAGCGATATTGTAGAGGATCAGAGGTAAATGTTTTCTTAAATATAGCTTTTAGATTGTTACATTTTTTGAAATTTATTATAAGCTCAAAACGCTTCAACGCACAACATCATTGCGCATTAAATACGTTTTTTAAATTAAATTGATCTCTTCTTCTGCTATTACATGCTGTAAAATTATATGTTGTTTCACGATTTACCTAGTGAACCAATGTATTTTTTTTCTTTTTGTTAGTGAATAAATGCAACCTTATGTCAGCCACAGAATACATCTTTTGGACCCAATTCATTCCAGAACTTCACCCTATTTTCTCGTAACTCAATAAGGACGCAAGCAATGTGCTTTAATGCATTGAAAAGGACAAAGAAGCCCCAAAGTACACATCGACCCTTCACCATTCCTGGGAGACAGAAACGATCTTCAACATCAAATTCTTCTCTAATGGGACTTCAGTTGTCCATGAGCTAAGGGCTGAAGCTCGTTACTTATCAATCGAACTTCCACCCTCCCTGCCTCATCCACTCGAGCTGATGACTCGCCCTAGGGGGTCGGGACCACCCTTCAATCCGTTTTTTTTATCATCTGAGAAATTACTTTTACCTTTTTCTGCTTTTTTGCCTCCAATAATCTCTGTGGGCAAGTGCGCTGCTGACAGAATGGAACGGTGGAGCCAGTTCTTACTGGGACGAGAGCCCCTCTTGGTTTGTTGTGTCAACCTCAGCAAGACTTTCTGTGGGAGGAGATTTTTTTTATTCTTAGACATGGATAGGTTATTTTTTGTAGACGACATGTTTAAAATTGAAGATCCTTTACCAACTGAATTATTTTTAGCCTAGAGGGATATAGGAAATAGTTGATTGTTTCAAATGCTCAATTAGGAGAAATTTTTGAAACATTAAAGCAACGAGGGGCTAGAGTTGATATATTCTTAGCATTTTTTTGGAAATTTAGTGCCCAAGATCAATTGAGAGTTAAATATTTTGCAAAGAACAATAGAATTCCGTCTCAAAGTATAATTTTCTTCTTGGAAAAATATTTTTAACTGCATTTCTAAACTAAGAGGAAATGTTTCCTTAAACTTGTGTTTAAGATGCGGATAACTTGTGGGATAAGTGTCCCTTTTTAATTGATTTGACGTCATCCGTAAAAAACTAATTTTTTTCATGATTTATTGGAACAACTTATTACCATCAGACGAAACCTTATCCAAGGATCAATACGGATTGTAGACTTTATTCATGCTTATTAAATTACTTCTGTCTAATAGTCGTTTATAATTACCTATTTCCGATTCGCTACGTTTGAATTCAAAAAAAAAAAAAAAAGAAAGAAAGAAAGACAGAAAAAAAAAACCCCGCAAGATTTTTACCAAAAATAGTCCAAGGTTAAAGCAGTTTTAATAAAATAAGGACCAACAGAAACAAAACACTCACACCTATGAAAAATTACCGTTAGCATAAACAAATGGAACCAGGTGGAAAGACATGCAACAACAGATCATTCCTACAAAAAAAAAAAAAAAAAGAGAGGTGTCTCCCCAGTTTCACCGATATTTCACCCCCCCCCCCTGTTTTTCAGTTTCAATCATACTTTTTAATATATTACAGGGAGGAGGAAATTTGAAATGTCGGTGAAACTGGGGATAAACGAAAAAGAGCCCAAGGTAAAAGCAGTTATAATAAATTAAGGATCAGCAGAAGCAACACACTCAAATACCTTTTCCAGCTCACACTCAACACTTGTTTATGCAAATTATCATATAATATTGTAACCGCCACTACGCGGCCCAAGTTTATAACAGAAACCTAATTCTGTTAGTGTAAAGTTTGGTTTTTGAGTGTGTAGCATGTGTTCGTTTTCCAGCGCCGGAGTGTCGTTAATAAAGGTATTTTGTGCAAAACGTATTTAATGGTTTTTTGCCTTAGAACTATCGAAGCATTTTCGACCAACAATACCTATGCAATATTCAAGTCGGTATTAGCAAATGGAGCCATATGAATAAGTTTGCAACAACAGATCATTTCTACAAAAAAGAAGTATATCCCCAGTTTCGTTGATATTTCATCCCCCCTCCCCCCGTTTTCTAGTTTCAACCATACCTTTTGATATATTAAAGGGAAGAGGGTAAAGTTTGAAATCTTGGCGAAAATGGGAATAAACCAAAACAGAGATTAAAGTAAAAGCAGTTATAATAAAGTAAGGATCAACAGAAACAACATACGCAAATAATGCCTATGAAAATTTCACGTTTGCATACGCAAATGGAATCAGATAGATAAGTTTGCAACAACAGATCATTCCTACAAAAACTAGTCTAAAGTAAACGCAGCTATAATAAAATAAGGATCGACAGAAACAACACACTCACATAACCTATGAAAAAGTCCTGTTGGCATTAGCAAATATACCCAGGTGGATAAATTTGCAACAACAGATCATTATTGCCGCTCAAAAATGGATTACTTTAAAGGTTGTGATCTGAATAATCGGTACTGTTTCACAGCAAATAGTATCAATCAATTCGATTGAAACTGAAAATCGATTTTGTTATAATCATAAACTTAAGTTAGGCAAAATATCAATTCGATATCAATGACAATAATGAAAATCCGTAATGAATCTCATTGATATTTAGTAGATTGAGAAAACTATCACAAAGTTACACAACGGATTAAATTTGGAGGAAGGAAAAACACTTTTGCAACTACAAGTTCATCTTGTAGGAAAAAGCATTAATGGATTGCGTAAAGCTCTCAGAAGCATTGTAATAAATTTTGCAACACGATGATAAATTCTCGTATGTCTGAGAGACTGAGAAAACTACTCAATAAATTGATGACTTTGAATGCATCAGTTGCTTACAGAATTATTAGATTCTCAATACCCTTTAGATCGAATACCCTCGGACTCTTTGATAATAGATAGAAGCACGGGCAACGATAAAACCCGCAGATCATCAGTTCCTTTCGACATGATTGTTATCAATTATTCCCGCAGACAAAAGAACTAGCGATCATAACCATACCCTAAAACACCCCTGCAACAAATTGGCTTTTGGCGAAATCGAAAAGAGGCGATCAATTGACGACAACGCTATTGTTAACGCCACACTCAAACAAACATTTTAATTAATATATATTTTTCATCCGTTTTCCCCCACTCGTATTTTATGGATATATATTTATATCTACGCGAGTATTTTATGGAGGATAGCCAAAAGTGCTAAGCTAGAATTTATACCTCCCCTCCACCCTCAACCGTGCTCCACGTGCAAATCTTTCAAATTACAAGCTCAATCTCGCTCGTCACCCCCATTTTCTTCGAAAAGAGTTTTTCTTTTTCGAACAAATTCATCGTCTTTGGAGAACAAAGAGCATAATAATCATTCTTTAAAGTGCAATAATCGATTTAACAAGATGTGTAAACCTTGAGTAGCAGCCTTATAACGGATTATTTAGCGAACGAAAATTTTATTGTTTTAATGCGTCCTTTTCATTTGCGGTCGGGGATACAAGCTCCCCATGATAATTTAATTAAGATATATGTATATATATATGGCGGATATGTATTCCGCCAGATATAGATATATGTATGAGGATATATATTAAAAGAGAGTTCTGCTGTCGATACGTTTGTTGTTGGAGGCACCGGCGCCTGGTGCTTGTCAGAAGAAAATGGCAATACGGAAGGGGCTGCCTGTGACACGGTGTACATTTAATTAAGTTATTGCGTTTTAAGGCGCGCATAGAATACTTTTCTAATTTTCAAGGTAAGCTAAGAAAGATATTTTGATTACGAGGGAGAAAATATCGAGCTCTTACTTGGGCATTTAAATTACTTCTCTCTCTTCGCTTTATTAAGAAGTTGTTTCCGTTAAAAATCAATATCGAGGGAGGGAAAACTCGATTGATTTAAAAATGTTCCCCATCCCGCCTTTATTATAATGAAGACGCGGTAAATGATTACATAGCTGATTAAGGCAGTTATTTTCTTCGAGTGTTGCCCGGGGCTGTGTCTCATTTTATCATCTCCCTTACCCCACACATCCACTGCCCTTAATTCATCTGCCAATTTGAACCTTGTTTGATGGCTGATATTCACGACTATATTCCACCCCGCCCGTCTCTTACGACTTTTTTTAAACAAACGAAAAAAGAAAAGGATTTATTTTTAATCTTCAACGAGTCGTGTTGTACAACTCTTTAGAAAAATAAACTTTGATAAAGTTTGAGGAAAGAAAGGAGTTTTTTTTTTTTTTTGTTGTTGCATCACTTTTTTGTAGCAGAAATCTGAGATTGCTGATTGCTGAATTTCGCAGAATAAATTAAAGCAAAAAGTGGTTCTTTAATAAACTAATTAAAGTTTCGTTTTGTTTGAGAAGAACGTTTCTGTTTTGATATCCAACGCAATATTTCTGTAATTTTTTGTTTCTCATATTTTGAAAAAGTAAACAAATGCATTTACCGTAGCTTTTTTGGTCGGTTTATCGATTATAAAAAGTAAGCCAAAAATTTTAAAGAAGAATGTTCTTGTAAAAGTACTGCATTGTTAAAAAAAATACATTCAGAAAAAAACACTATAAAAATGTAATAAATAATTACATATATTTGTGATAAGAAATAAAAGTAACATAAAAAAGCACAAATTTGTGCTCTTAGAAGCATCATGCAAATAAAACTTAATTAATATCATCATTATTATTTTAAGCTAAAACTATTTTTGATTTTATTAATGTATTTTTTGTGTTTTAATTATAATGCGCTAACAAAGATAGTAGTTCTATAAAGCTAAAATACTCATGTTTACAAATCTTACTCTGAAAGTTTCAACTTTGATAAACTATTTTAGTTGTTTCGATTTCGATAACATTAAATACTACAATCAGTTTTTCAAAATGGACTATTAGTATCAAAAATAAATATAAAAAAGGATGAATAAAAATGAACCAAAAAAATCATACTTATTTGATTTGAATGTGTTTTAAACAGAAAGCGTAGAGTAGCATGAAAGTAATAAGTATGGTCATTCAAAAACCCGTCTGAGATTAACTATGTATTTTTGTTAATTTGTATAGTTGATTTTATGCAAATAGCAACTTTTTTTTTAAAGCACGAATTACCAAGCCAAAAATGTGAAATGAAAACAAGAATTGTTTATCGTGTTCCCTAATGCCTTAACCTTTTTCTTCAGGAAAAGCATCTTACTCATTTGTATTAATATATAGATTTCCAATGCTTGTAATTGCAGCAAAGTTTTGGCTAATCTTCTCGCGGTGAGCTTGGGCAATAAGTTTTAGGTTGATAACAAAACAAACTCAAAGTTTACTAGAGCTACACTGTTAAAAATTTTCCGGAAAATTTACGGTAATTGTTACTGGCATCCATGTTGCCAGTAACTATTACCGTAAAAATCAAATGTTACTGTAAAATTTTACGGTATCCTCCGTAGGCCGCAGCAACCAATTGGCGCTGGGATCGCTTATTTCTCCGGTATAAATTACCGTAAAAATCAGCGATGCGTCGGCGATGCAATTTTACAGTAACAATTACCAGAAAATCTTCCTGAATTTTTAACAGTGTAGGCTATTGGCATTAGGTTATTGTTATCCCAAAAAAGAAATGTAGGAATATCAATTGACCACCCATTAATAAAGTTTTGAAAATTATCGACTACAATTGAATTTCTTTCGTCTAAAACCTCACCATTCTAGACGCATGGAAGAAAACAGTTCCAATGAATGATTAGTATAATTTTAAGCTCAAATTTAAACTTTCTGAATTTAAGAAAAATAATGAAAAGAAAATAAATAACAGACATGAACAATTATTTATTATTTATTTACTTCACCTGTTATCTAAAAACTAAAAATTTCCTGTAATATTTCCTACTTTAAGCTGAAACTTTAATTTATTCTTCCCGTGCATATTTTGACTTTGATAAAGGTTTTTAATTTTCTACACTGTAAAAAAATTCCGAAACGTTACTGGGTATTACCGTGCTACGTTTCAGGATTTTAGTGGTTTATATCCGCTTCCTCGAAAAATCAAGTATCATTGTCAAAAAGTTTTCTGAATTGCTACAAGTCGCACGAATGCAGACTTATCACTGCAGTGAAAAATATTTTTAGCTCCCAGTTTAAAGATTAACTGAACGTATTTATAAAGGGCATCGGCTTCAGTTCAATTACGGCCCGTCCATGCTAGTTAAGCTCCCAAAGGGAGCGAATGAGTGTGGACGTCTTTGCTTTGCAAGAATTGCAGGCGGATGAAATTCTCGTCACTTACTTGCATTTCTGCCTTAACCTTGGCCATGTTTGCAGTAATACTCTTGGAACTTCCTTGATAAATCAGGAAGATACCGAGCTATTATATTATGCATTCCTAAGGTTACTCTAATTTTCCAGACACACGGCTGGCTTTAAACTGGAAGATTTCTGAATTTCTCAGGAGGCTTCCCGGATAAATTCAGGAAGGTTACTGAATTTTAGCGGAAAATATATCTGGATTTTGCAAGATATGTTACTGGCTGAAATCGGGCACATCAGCTGCCCATTATTTTCCAGAAACGTTTCTGAATCGTTTTTACAGTGTAAACTCAATCGCACTGGACTTTTAGCAAGCTTTAACAGCATCATTCCACGGACATATTAAGCTGATTAGAAAAGCTATTGCCTATTATACTGTACACACTTTGGTTGTTATTGTTTCAAAAACCATTACAACAATACCATTTATCACCGATTATGCATTACTATTGGTTTTGGTGTTATTAAATCTAATAATTCACTCCAAACATCTTTCTTTGCGTTTATTTGTATTTACAAGTTAAAGATTTCTTTTATTAATGAAGACGACCTTTGCAATCCCTCCCTACAATTTGTGCTTCTCCCTCGAAGCTAACAATGTGCTATCGTTAACACAAGACGGCAAAATGTTCTGTAAAAAGGAAGCCCTGTTAATTTGAATTCGCTTATCGTCGCTTAAATCTATTAAGACTCACTCCGAACTACTTTTTGCTCCGTTTTTGCCCCCCCCCCCTCTTTAGCCAAGACCCCTTTTTTTCTTCCTCTCCTTCTCCTGAAATCCCGCACATCCCGGTTTCTCCCCCCCCCCCTCCCAGTCCTTCCTCCGCCAGCGGTGCCCTTCTCCACTTTCGCGAGAAACTTCTTTTCATTATTACGAAGGCTTCAAAAACAAATTACACGAACTGAGAGATAGGGGGTAAATCGGTCGACGAGAATTTTCCTAAATGTAGGGAATGTATGGCAAAGAGAGGGGAAACGGGGAAAAAGGAGAAGAGATTTTCATGCTGTTTAATTGAGCTGGAATCACAGCGGCGAAGATGAAGTGATTACGATTGCTTTATTTTACTTCCCTCATCAGTCTATATGAAAGTTGATGGCGACAGCATTCCCGAAGACAAAATGTTACAACAAAGTGATATATTTTTCAATAGAACATATTATCAGAAGAGATTCTTGTAGTGAAAAGGCATATTTTATGTTGTGAGTAGGGTATTGTCCTCAAACCGATACAATCTCGTTTATTTGGATTAAATGCGACCAAAAGCAAAATGGATAATAGAAAATCCGCATAGTATGAGTAAATCCATAAATAACTAGACTTGCAAAAAAAAAAAGTGCGTCACGGGACGCACGGCAGAACTGATAACTTTCATAGGATTAAATTATTTAATCCTATGAAAGTAACAATAGGCTTATGGTAGCTATAATAAGCAACGAAATTTTTGCATTGTATGTTATGTGAAAATCTTGCATTGCATTGAAGCCCCCCGTGCCTACCGTGTTTGCAGTTTACCAGTTTTAGATGCCCAATCTAAAAATCTTGCAGAGACTGCATCAAGTACAGTTCCGTGACTTGTAGTGACTTCTTCTGGCTGTTAATCTAATAATTAATCGTTTGTAATTGTAATTTGGATTGTAGAAACAATAGTAATTTTTTAGCTCGATCAGAAGCAAAATTAACATTAAAATCTCCGGTTAAAATTAAAGGAATTGTATATAATCTTCATTAACTAAAGCAAATCTTCTTGTGTATAATTTGAAAGCTGTTTATGAATTAATTAAATAATGCTTGAAGTACTTTTGTTTGGAGATATATATATATATATATATATATATATATATATATATATATATATATATATATATATATATATATATATATATATATATATATGTGTGTGTGTTGGCAATAATAATTTGTTTCTTTGCTTCATTGAGACATTCCACTATACACATTTCATCAATATCGTTTTGTGTAGCCGTATTAGAGCTTGTAGCAATATTAACATGTTGATAAAATTGGTTATGTTGATAAAATTGGTGGCCTGTGGCTTTGTGGGTGTGTGGATAGCGTCACAGCAACAGTGCAGCAATTGATAAAAGCTTGTGAAAGTGACTCGCTATTGCTACGGCTTGTGCGTTGTTATTGCGACCATGTACAGTCCCAGGGCGTTATTTTTATCAACGGTTTTAAATCTTTCTTAGAAAATAAAATGATGTGTGAAATTGTGTTTGTGTAATAAATTTGTAACCTGTTTCGCATCAGCCTGTTTCTACTTTCTCGCTTTGCGTGCGTGTAGTACGTCAGCTTTGCATTTGCGGCCATATGTCCTTGCGTAATTTTTGCTTGTGCTCTCCACTTTCCCTCCAAATTTGTACATGGCATTCGGAGGCATCCTGTATATGAATATTAAATGTTTTTACATAGGATCTGAACCTCAGGAATTACATTCAATGCATGATCAAATCTGCCTAGCATTAAGATACTGCAATGGTCAGCGTTAATTATACTCAAGTATAAATAGGAAGTCCTTTCATCCACCTATAGTTAAAACATTAATGCATATATTTCCCAAAGTCTCGTAAATTACTGTCCACTCGATAACAGCTTCCGAAATAGCGTCGTGTCCTAGCTGTCCTGGTCAAAGATTTTTGGAGGGGGGGGGGGTAATCCTCCTCCTCTCTTTGCCATCGATCCAAGATACTGCGATGGCCACGACCCGCCTTCTCATTAGTAACTGTGTGCAGTGTCTATAATGAGTTGAGTAGAAGAGGGAATAGAGTGCGGGGGGGGGGAGGGATATATGGAACGTTTTCGGAGAAGGAGGGTGAGGAGCGGAAAGCAAAAGATGAAAAGGGTAGGGATGAGGAAGAAACGGATGTAGGGATTCATTTTCAATCTTTTAGAAGAGAGGAAGAAATACAGTTGATGGTGGTACCCGATTTACTTGAATGGAGAAAATGTGTGATGTGAAGAATTCAGCACTTCAGCGGGGAGATTTGTAGCTGAAGAAAATAATTTGAGAAGTCATGAAGTGTGTGCAGTTTATTCCCTCTTCCTCGTGAAGTGCTTCAGATTTTTTTTTCCTGGAGTAGTACGTTTTTGTTGGTGTTTAAAAAAAAATACTTATTTTTTCCCCCAGAGACAGAAATTTCTGTATCAAATGAATGAAAAATGTCTCCGCCATTAGTAGTATCCATTACCGTATTTTAGAAGCAATTAAATGATAAAGCAATTGAAACAGTTTCATGGTTGAAAAACAAGTTATCGTTATTATTTATCGATTTTTTTAACATTATTTTCATTACGCAATAGAGTGAGAAAGGTATGAAGCTCTTAGTTACAAAGAGATGTAAAAGTCAAAATTAACAATTTGGAGATAACCAGTACAAATAGTAGGTGACCCTCTCCTCTGTCTTGGGGCAAGAGATATCCCTGGTATCTCTGGTAGGGGCTGTTATACAGCATAGTTTAAAACAGATGAACCGTGAAAACGGTAGGTGCGGGGAACTTCGGGGTGTCATGTCATGTCATGTACAGCATAGTTTAGAAAAACGTTTTAATGAAAGCCTACCTAGGACATTGTTTTTAAACTCAAAACTTGAAAATGTCCACTTACATCCCTTTGCTTCTCACTGCCTGAAATGGAGAAACTACCATCTGTTTTTCGGCAAGAGGTGGTAATACGTAGTAGGTAAGTGCTGCTACACAGAACGATTTGGAGGAAAAAAATGCAATGAATGGTTTTGAACTTTAAAAAAAAAAAAATAAATAAAAGAAAGAAAGAAAGAACCCTTTTTCTAAAAAAACTTCTACACTGTAAAAAAATTCCGAAACGTTACTGAATATTTCCGTGTACCGTTTCGAGATTTCAATGGTTTTTATCCACTTCCTGGAAATATCAAGTATCACTGTCAAAAAGTTTCCTGAATTGCTACAAGTTGTCTGAATGCAGATATCTCTCTGTTGTAAAAAATACTTTTAGCTCCCAGTTTAAAGATTAACTGAGAGTATTTATAAAGTGTATCGGCATCTAATTGATTACATTTCGTCCACGCTGATAAAACTTCCAAAGAGAACGAATAAGTATGGACTACATTGTTTTGCAAGATTGGCAATCAAGTGAAATGCTTGGTATTTGCTTGAAATTCTGGCTTAGCTTGGACCATGTTTCCAATACTGCTTTTGGAACTATCTTGATGGATCAGGAAGGTGCCAAGCTGGTATCCCTCTCTAAGGTTTCTCTGAAGTTTCAGAGACATGACTGGCTTTAAACGGGAAGATTTCTGAATTTTTCTGGAAGGTTTCCTGAATTTTAGCGGAAAACGTTCCTGGGTTTTGCGAGATATGTTGCTTGCAGAAGTTGGGCACATCAGCTGCCGATTATTTTCCAGGAACGTTTCTGAATCGTTTTCACAGTGTAAAAGTAGACTTACAATTTTTTGCTTCTCTCTGCCCCGTATTGAGTAATTTCAAAAGCACATCTTGAGTTCACAAGCAGCCACATTGAATTATTTGAGCAAATCTATCAATACCCAAAGACTGAAGCAAGTATTTGGGAAATTGACTTTCAATATGTTACGCAAAAAGTTGTATCTGAAGAGAGATCTACTAGTTTATAAAATGAGACCTTCTGATCCCCTTTTCACTTTTTAGTTTAACTCTTCAAGAGACACCCCTTATTAATCTTCCATTCTCCCATTTCTGTTCCCCCACTCCGTATTTGTTTTGCAGAACTGCCGGAAAATATGGGAATTGCCGAATTACCTACTCGCGGATTCTAAGAAACTGAGCTAAAAAAATTCAGGTTAATTGAAACATATTGAATGTAATAATGCATTAAGTAATCATAAAATTAAATTTAAACCATATTCCTACAGAATGGGAGCAACGCTTTAAAAAAATGCGAATGGGATGGTTTCCTTCTGTCAAAAGTACTAATTTTAGTCATTGAAATGGATAGAATGAGCCAAAAAAATTACATGAACCCAGAAAATACTTTCATTTTCCCAACAGTTTTTTTTTTAAATAATTTTTTAAAAAGTCCGATTTTTCAAGCAAGGCGTGGTCTTTATGACGTCACAAATGATTCAATTTGGCGCATCTTTCTACTACGTTTCCACATTATGATAATCAAACAGCGAATAAAATTGTGCTCTACTCTTGCTACCAACTATACTGTCGAAAATACACGTGAGTAAAGATGCGGATTAAATGTTTTGTTCTTTGAATGGCAACATTGAATGGCATTTCATCATTTGTGATGTCACACAACATAAATGCAAACAATGAAAGCGCACCGATTTAAGTATTTTTTTTTTTAAATATTAAACAAAAACAAATTATTTAAAAAATGGTCAGATCCTATGTTTTTAAGCATGCTCTTTCAGAAAAAAATACCTTTAAAATTTTGGAAACGACCCAATTGCAAACGTAAACTTTTTTACAAATCACGATGGCGGTACAGGTACTTTCACATTACATAAATTAAAAAATTGTTATTATTTATATTTATATTCCTTCAAAAAAGTGTTTTTCTTTAACTTTGTATAACCCTAATATTGTACAGAACGCTAAGATTATTCTCAGTTGAGATTGAATGCACCTTTGCACCAATATAATAAGTAACTAGAACAAAAATATAAATTTTCAAATATCTTTTAAAACCGCTGTTTTCTGTTTGTTTGTCTTTTTTATCTATTTTTTTTAAATTTCTTACAGAATTGAAAAATATTTTGATTTTGATGGATAGTTCTACATCGACAAATTTCAACTCTACGCAGGCAAAAGCAACATAATTAATACAGCTGTTTAACGGGTACTGAAATTTGTGCGTATATGGTCAAATGCTTATGATTTGTACGGTATGTAACTTTTATTTGCCTTAAAAAATTGGAAGAACAGATATTATGCATTACTGATTAATATATTTTGTCAAACTTTTCAACGTGTCTCATAATTATGTAGTTGAATATATTCAGCGTATTATTAAAAATTGGTTAAATTGAAAGAGAAAATAATACATCACTCATGCGTGCTGCGGAGTGGGAGGGGAGAGGGGTTGTTACAACGTACTACGTTTAACTGCAGTAAGTTGCAAAATTTTCTCAGTTGTTACACTTAGCGAGAAAAGTGTTGAAATAATTATTTGTGATTATGAGCAGGGACATCAGTTTTTTATTTAGGAAATAATCATCATTTTAAAGCTTGGCGCTTTTTCATTTGGAGTTCATGGCAAATATATTCCTGAAAAATGAGGAATTATTTCAAGTTATGTAAGAGAAAAAAAAAAGGAGAGAAAACGTTTTCTCTCTTTCTGTTCCCTCTCTCTTTTCTTTCTTTCTTCCTTTCCGTAAAAAGCGTTCCGTTGGTTAAGCGAGATCAGTTCTCCAAATTCGTCATTTTTATTCCCATTTAATATGTTTTTACAGTTCTGAACCGAATGAAGAATGTTTCAACTCGACATTACTGTTCTAGATTTGTTTTGTTTAGATATGTTGTTTGATTGTGTAGGACATAATAAATAATTTCTTTCTTTCTTTTTATTATTTTATTTTTATGGATGAGAAACTTGAAAAACACAGACGTGACATTATGGACGTAGTTACATCATGGTAGGAGGAAATAAAAGAAAAAAAATGCAAGAAGTACGTGGGAATTTTTTTTTTTTTTTTTTTTTGAAACTAAAAGTAAGAGGGTTAGTGCTTTCATGCCATTATATCCATGCAAACGCATAAATTCTTTAATCTCATATGAAAAAAAACATTGCGCTATTATTTCGTATTAAATAAAATCCATATGCATTTGTTTTATGTAATACAATGTTACTTAGGGGAAAAGAAGTTGGATAGCTTTTGAAATTAATTTAGACTTATTAACAATATTTTAACAGTTTTAAATTTAAACACCTTGAGAACAAACAAGGTGACGGTTATTTAAGACGAAAAAAAAAATGACTGAAAACATTTAACCCGAAAAAGTTTTGAGCAACACTTTTTACAAGTTATTCAAAACAACATTCCGTTTGTTTGTTTTCATTCGCTCCAAATAAATCAACCGACCACGAAGTTGCAAAGCATTAAGCCTGCCATCTATCGGTTTTGAAATGAAATAAGTTACCGCACTTCTAAGGAAAACTAAGTGCTACCTTTTCTAAGCGAGTGTTAAATATGTCTTCTTTTATTGCTGTCAGGGTTGATTTTAGAAAATACGAATCCCGATTGATGAAATCTGACGGGATTCTTTGAATTACCAGTGTAAAAAAATAAAATAATGGCAAGGAAAGAAAAATAAATGAATGCAGTGGAGTACACCACCCCCATTTTTGTTTTGTCTGTGTGTGTGAAAGTGGGGGGGGGGGGAGGGGGCACTTCTTATAGTCTTTACCTTTAAAGTGGTCTTTTTTTTAGTTAATAAACATCATTAAGCTTGGAGAAAACTGAAACATATGCTACATTAGTCATATTTGTTCCATTTGTATTTTTTCAATAATTAATAAAATTTTGATCCAGTTAAAAAACTACAAAATAAAGGTCATTTATCAAAATATCAAAAACAAGAAAAGTACCATAAAAAGCGCCCGTTGGTTAAACGAGATCAATTTTCCAAATTCTTCATTTGTATTCACATTTAATTTGTTTATAGTGCTCTGAATCGAATGAAGAATGTTACAACTGGATAAGACTTACCATTCCAGATATTATTAAATTTTAGTTAAACTTAAACAATTGTTTTTCATTTGTTTTCTTTAGGTATGTTGTTTGATTTTGTAGAACATAATAAATAATTTTAATAATTTGAATTGTATTAACTGAAACTTAATTCGATTGTTTCGATATTCCATCACTATAAAAGCTTATAAGAATTAAAAAGAAAATACTTTTGTACCGAAAAGTGAAATTAAATAGCCCTTTATAAAAACGTAATTTCTTTCGGTCAGACCTGAGACAGTTTATTCATTAAATTGTGTCACATGCACTGTTTAAAAGAAAAAAACTTTTGCTTCTTAAAAAATCCTCAGTAAATACTCAAAATATAAAAACGTCTGAAATTTACTTTTAATTACTCTGACGATAAATGTTTCTAAAACCTTTTTAAAGTTATGAAACAAACGCAAAATTTTATTTTTAAATTCATTTTATTATTTTTAAATTCATGAATTATTGAACATGTTGCACTTTTCAAAAGACTTTTTCTGATCTGCAAATTCGGACATAGCATGCTTAATCTGATATTAATTGATAAAAGCTTTTTGAACCACGTCCCACATTTTGACCCTGAAAATTTTCAAATTTGGCAGCTTACGTCATTTTGAGCATGAAAAAAGTCAGTGACTTACAGTAAGTCTTATAAGTACAGTACCTTAAGTCTTACAGTCGGAGGCAAATTTTTGTTCTTGTTGCAGTTACTTATACGTACTAGAAGTGCAAAAAAAAAAAAAAAAATACTAGTATGCATACCTAACAGGAAAAAAAAAAGCTTCCTGCTGTAAGTCCCTCATTGATTTCTTCAAGCTCAAAATGACGAAATCGGCACTTTTGAACAATGATTTGACACTGGAAAATTTCTAAGTAGGCAGAACTTAAATCATTTCTTTTTATACACAAACTAGTGGTACCCGCACGGCTTTGCCCGTAGTAGAAAATTAAAAGGTCATTTGGTTCGCCTGTATATTTACAAATAATGGATGATGAATCTCTCTGCAATTTGCTATGTTCATTTGCTTTCCCAGGTTACGGCTCCACGTTATGACAATTTGGTAATTTACTCTTCCACGTTGTGATAATTTGCTTGGAAAAAGTTTCGAAAAATCGCTTCGAGGTGCACACCCACATGCTATAAACTAATTCTGTGCCAAATTTCTTGAAAATCGGCAGAATGGTCTAGGCGCTTTGCGCGTCACACAGATCCGGACAGAGAGAGATCCAGACAGAGAGACTTTCAGCTTTGTTATTAGTAAAGATAAAATTTTATTTATTCAGTGTTAAAATATGCCGTGCTTGATCTACTTACAAATTTAAATAAATTTATAAGATGTTTTTGAAAAATGTTCAAGAAGGCCAAATTTTACTCATTCGCATAGCAGAAAAATAGCCATGTCATATTAATAAAATTTTTCCAAGAAAAGAACATAACAGTTAGGGAGTACAAAATATTGGTACACATTACTAGCCAAATTTTATCAAAATCAGAAATGATGCGGCACGGCCCATTAGTTGATTTAATAATGGAATGTGTGTCATGATGTTTTTTGTATTTGATCCTATTTGATTGTGTTATTACATTTCTTTTAAAACATTTTTAAAAGTGTTTTTTTTTTTTTTAATTGAAAATATGAATTGAAATAGTTTGACTGTTAAGAAAAAGTAGTCCGCTTTTTTTTCTGAGTTTTTATGGAAATATTTTTAGTAAATTATTAAAATATTACTATTACAATGTTCTTTCTATAGTGTTAATTTTGGAAAAAATGTCTTATTTTGCGCTTCAATCAAGAAAGGGAAACCTTTTCCCTCTTTTTTAATATTTCTAAGGCTTCTGTTGCCTTCTCTTAAGCTACAATATTTCGTTTTTTTTTTTTTTTTTTTTTTTTTTTCATTCATCTTACTTTCATACTTTTAATGAATAACAATAAAATTGTAGTTAAAATTGGAAATTCTTGGAGCGTTACAATATTAATTTATTGCTACTAATTCTGATTTAAAACCTAACCGTTTCTTTTTCGATATAAAAACATTTTTAAGTTAATTTTATTCCAGGAAAAAATGTTTACTTTTTCTTTGGTCATAGTTTATAAATTTTACGGTTTTAATTTCATTTTTTATGAAACGAATGTAATTATATCAAATGTACATTTACTTATAACTAAATTGTTCTAACAAATTTTAATAAAGGTATTTGAAGTTTACAAATCATTAATTTTTACTAATGTTGCCCGATGAAGGTAAAATTTAAACTTACATTGGTAGCAAAATCACGGAAGTAATGTTAAAGAAGTCCGGAATACCGGTTTTAATACCGGTATTAGAAATTTTCCAAAAAACATTCAAACCCATAATGTTTCATTGCCATGCCATATTTAATTATTTTGTACAAAAAGTGCATTATTTACTTATTTACTTATTGGGAACATATATAAAGTGAGGAAGCAAATATCATAAAATTAATCAGTAATATCAATAAACATAATGCATCTATTGAATTGTTTCTAAGCTTGGAGGAACTCATTTTAGTGAAACAAAATTCTAAAGTTGAAAGTATTCTTTCTGAATTCACGCAGGCCGATGGTACTGTTAATAATGCGCGATACACCTCCTGCAGTTGCATGAAATTCCTTCATCTTCAAATAATTCTGCCTTAACCTTGTTGGTTTTGAAAAAATCATTTTTGAGAGTGTGGGTGTTTCTTTTGTAATGTGGTTATTATTATTTTTTATCATTATTTTTTATAGCTTAACAGTTAACTATTATATGCATAACCGTTCTTCGAGACACAATTTTTTTACAGTGTTAACATCATCTTCAACGATTTCCTCTTGATCAGAAGAGGTTTGTGTTTGATTTTTATTATCCATTTGTTTCGAAATTTACAAAGAATTTGATCTTGTTAGGATTTTTTTGCTTTTCGATTTTTTTTCCAATTATGTACATTTCTGAAAATATTTTCCAACTGATTATGCTTTACCTCTTTGCAAATGTTCAAGGTATAACAAAATATTATCGCTTTTGCAATAATGATGAATAGCGAGATAGAACAACACTCTAATACCGGTGACAACAAATTACTGTTTATTACGAAAACAAGAAAAAAGATTTTATCAAAATTCAGCATAGTTGAGACAAATGTAAAAAAAAAAAAAAAAAAAAAAACATGTCATAAAGAATTGATGCTTGGAATAAATTGTTTATAGCACAAACACATTCGTAATTACATTTAAAATTAGTTTTCACAAGAAGGCAAGTCAAGGAAATGGAAAAAATAAAACCGTGGTTCACATAAACTCACGAAAGTGCGATTCATCACAGCATGCGGTGATGAAACCGTCATTTTATTATCTTTCCGCTACTTTTATTCATTGATATTCTATAAATTTGGCCTTTTGTGTAGCCAAATTTTTACATCAACAGATTGAGTTTGGAACTGTCTCACCGAAAAAGAAATTTACATTTAAAATAACAGCAGATATCTAATTAGTAAAACGGAAAACTCTTTAACTAAAATCTATTTTTTTTGATAATACCTAAAATACCGGTATTCTACCCCCCCCCCCAAATTCTGGCATTATAAAATTGAAAACTAGCTTCAAATACTGGTATTCGGTATACCGGTATTGCAATCACTAGACAGAGGTGACGTCATAAATGGGAGAGCATTTGGCGACAACTTAGAGATGTATATTGAATAATTTGGAGCCAAAAATTATGCACCTAATTCAGTGACTAGAGTACAACGCATATCAGCACATGCAACAATGTTTTCGATTTCTTTTGCATTTTTTCCCTTAAAGAGTACAATTGTTGTTGTAATAGCAACTAATAAACTGGCAGTCGCATTGCTAACTTTTCAAATCTGCCAAAAATATGAAAATATCTTGGAAAAAATTACTTAACGCATAGTAAACGGTCACTGTAAATATGCAGGAGAACGAAATGACCTTTTAATTTTCTTTCGTTGCGAGTACCGCTAATTTTATAATATATTATAAACTATTAATATGTTAATTATAATAATTTATATATATTATAAACTATATATTATAATCTATATAATATTATAGAGCCAGGTTATTACTAATAAGCATTCCTAGAGGGTAAAACAATATAAAGATTTCCGCAAGATTTCTTAACTGTTTAGTATTCGTGGAAACATTTTTGCGTTTCTTCCTCTCAAACTTCTCAAGTTCAAAAATAAAACAGCGGTGTCACTGTCACTCATTAATTCTCAAAACGTCATTGAAGATTATCAATCCTATTTAAGAGTTTTTCCAGACGATTTCGCAATTTCTGCATTGGTTAAACCACAGGATATTAATAGTACCTGCGGCGAACAGAAGAAATTAAAACCAATGTTAAAGTTAGAAGTTAAGGTTTTATTTTCTTCTCTGGTAAAATCAGCAAGGATGAGGGATAATCTCTACGTTATTAATAAACTAGTTCATGTATTTTTATTGGATTTCCTCAACGACTCTATTGCATAATATTGTACGTAATTGGTGCTTTTTGTGCATCAAAACATTTCCTAAAATACTAAAGTGACGAGCACGGTTGTTTCATAATAATGCTTAAAATACAAAAAAGGCTATTAAGCGTAAGTTCTTTAAGGAAAAAATAACTTTTTGGTGTCATAAGATGTTCATGCCACTCGACATTACAAAAACAAGTCATCTTGAGTATGAATCATAAATTCATATAAATAAAACTGAGAATATATTTGTATGTATGTGTGCATATATATGTATATATATGTACGCTTTTTATACAAATCCAGTTTCATTCGAAAGTCTGCAAAACATATCTTCCAAAAAGATTTTATCCGGTCGGATTTGAAAACTGCAAGTGCCTAAATTTACCAGCGAAATAGCTATACGCATTTTTAAGTAAGAGAAAATCAATTTTAAATTGGAAATTTATCGTTTGCATGACCTAAAATAATGAGCGAGAAAACTATCATTGAAAAAAAAAACTGAATAAATACCTATCTGCAGCCTTTTTTTTGCTTGATGGCGAAGAAATAAAATTCTTGCTTTTGCTTTGACTTTTCCTCTAACGGGGTAATTCAAAATTTTCCCTCTTTGAGCATTGTTTTGCGAGTTATCTATTTCTTTTTGTACAGCCGGCAGAAAATAATCGGGGATTTTAGTTTTATTAATGGAGACTTTTACTCTTGCGTTTAATCTCGTTGGGACATTCAGATTATATCAGAATGGTTGACATTGATGTGGATTTTGAGGGACTGACATTGGAAGAGTTTAACTCAAATACGCAACGCAACTGATGTAAAATGCTGATTCCGCACCCCCTAGAATAGAGTTTCAGAAATTGTGTTCCGCGAAAACCTAGGGTGCAAGAAGATTCTTAAAATGTTCTGCGAAACTTACAACTTTTCTTTTAATGAATTTCAATTCAGTCACTCAAAAATCGATCAAAATTCTTTTTCAAAATTAAAAAAAAAGATAATTAGATAAAGAATATTTATCTCAATTTAGCCTTCCGTTTACTAATATAGATCTGGATTCCCGTTCAGGGTAAACTAATGTAAAAAGAAAAAAAAAATCTTTTTTTGTCTTAATTCTTGACCATGCAAATTTTCATTATAAATGGATGAATTTATCAAGATAGCAGTACCGGTGTTTAGTTAGCAAATTTTTTAGTTAGTCATTTTTTTAATCATCGAATAAAAAATATCTCATTAGAAAAATATTTTATTTTTCACTTTGCTCCATAAAAAAAAGTGAGAATTTTCCACTTTTTTTTGATAGAGTAAATTTACTGCCAAAAATAAAATATGCTGTTTCAATGCAAGTTTTATAATAAAAAACGTTTTTTTTTTTATGTACTGCAACTTTCGAAACAAAATTCCATTTTTTTTTCATTTTGAACAATTTCAGTCATCTTAATTATTTTACTTTGTCCCACATTCCCCTTCGTAGCCACTGGCGTCAAAAGACGATGATTGGAAAAAGTTCCAAGAGTCTCGGTAAATGGAAACTTCCCTTACGTTCATCGAAATTCAGGGTTAAATGAGTGATGCGTAAGGGTCAAGAAGTGAAAGGTAATGATATTGATGTGGAAATTTTTTTAAAGTTAACTTTTCAGACCTTCGCTTCCTTAAAATGTTTTAACGACATACCTTTCTGATATAATAAAGGAAGTAAATAATTACTAATCTGGGGTAAGACAACAAGACAAAACTGTAGTTTTTTTTTTTTTGGCGATTTATAGTTTACAAAATGACTACGGTTCAATCCTAAATTATATGGCATCTATTGCACGCAGGTAAATGAATTAATTGTTTAGGGTCAAAATCTGTTTGTATTTATATATTTACAAAACTATACCCGTACTTTTTTTTCAACTTATTATGGCATTTTCTTGTCTTGTTTTTCTACTCTTATCTGTTTTTTTTTTTTTCCTACTTATTACGTCATTTCTACGTTGAACTAAAAACATATATAGATAGACTTAAAAAAAACCCGTATACATCATATGAATAGCATAAATTTCTTTAACTGGCTAAACTTAGTTTAAGTAACTTTTGTATAACTTACTATTATGAAACAAACACACATGGTGGTTTTTTTTTTTTTTTTTTTTTTTTTTTGTATGTTTTGGGACCTGTAACCAAGAAAAGGTTGGTAATCCCGGCCAAAAATTAACAAGACTATTCAACAGGTAAAATCAATTTCTTTGAAGAATCTATGCCCTGTAACTGTCTCATTGCTTCGTATGCAATTTTTTTCTGCTGCTCTTATGATTAAAACTAACAATGTTCTTTAAAAAGTAGAGAAATTTCGTATTCACCTTTTAATATGAAAACACTTTTTAATTTTGGTTTATTACACCTTAAGCGCGTTTTTTAAAATATTTCTTTTTGGAGAAACTTACTCGATGAATATTAATATTTCTTGATGAATATTAATTGCCCCTTTCTTTTACAAGCCTTAGCAATTTAGGATTTCATCAAAAGATGAGTGTTTAACCCAAGTTTATGAAAAAACTACACTTAAACTGAACACAGCCGCAAGAAATACTTAGTTAATATTCACGTTGAAGTTTAGGGTTATTAAAAATACAGCTGTCAATAAAAATTCATGAATAAGCTACAAACTCTTAGATGTAATAAAGGCTAACGTATAATTTGGATAACTGGGGGCCATCTGACATAGTAAAATAGTTATATCATTTTTTTTCTGTTGTTTTAATTGAAAAATATATGTACTTTTTTATGAGGATGAAAATTTTGCTCAGTTCAGTATCTTCAACTATAAATAATACTTGTAGCAAAGTGCTGTCACTTAAAACACTTAATTAGTAGTCAGATTTTGGTGATTTTGGAAGTTTTGATGTCATTGGAAGGGAGGAGGAAAAAATAAATAGGAATGTCTAAAAACAGATTTTGCACTTGTTGGGTGAAATGTGTACATTTAACTATATTTAGTTAATAATCGCAGGAAAAAATGTGTTACTTTTATTATTTTTTATGTGTGAAAGGTTGCCGATGATCAGCCCCGTGAATAAGTCGCACGTGGGTAATCGAGAGTATGCTGTAAAATCAGTTCTTCAGTAGTAGTAAAATCAGTAGTTTCTGGCCATAAAAAAAAAAAAAAATAATAAAAAATTTTAGACTCCAATCGGATTGAAAGCTGACAACGAAAAAAACTTACAGTGAGTTATATTTGAAAGACATAGTTTTTCTAAAACCTCAATTATTGAAAAAAAAATTAATAATAATAATAGCAACTAATAAATGTGATGTATTCACGCTCGAGAGAAATAATTCAAAACCTCGTTTTTCAAAGTATTTTTTTGAGTAAAAGCAGAAATGTGACTTTTTTTCCTTATTTTTCGCTGTAAAATTTATTTTTAGTTGAAGTTTGATGAAGTATTAAGGAAGTTACGGTGTACACACAAAAAACACATTTGAGAAATAATATATAGGGAAAGACTGGGTGTAGTGAGACACGAAATAAAACAAAAAAATTAATTTCTTTAAAATTGTAAATATTTGTCACTATAAAAGGTATTATAAAAGTGGATCTAGAAAAGGTTACGAATTCTTAAAAACGAAAAAAAAAATAACAAAACGAAATACAAGTTTGATCAGAGTTTGATAAATTTATTTATCTATTTGATAGAGAACTTTCTTTTAAATTCCATGTTATTTGACTGATTTCATGAAACTCAACTACATTTTCATTAAAGAGCTTCGCAATTCATTGCTTCGTCCATATCCATCAGTGTATTACAAACACAACTCTTGATTTTCCACTTAAATAATATATAAATTAACCGCAAACTTAAGTACCAGGAAGAAAATGCCCGCAAAGCAATATAGCAAAAGTTAACGAATGACAAAAGAAAAGCAAATTATAGAACTAATTCTTTTACAAACCGCTCTTTTGCCAGGCAAGAGTCACAAGAAATGATGTTTTTTTTCCCAATGGGGATACTTTATAGAGACTCTTCTTGCGAACCTAGTGCTATCCCTCAGTAAAACATCCAGTCTTTCGCGCGTCACCATAAAGGGGAGATTTTATGGTGAATTTTGATCAACGGACTGAGGAATAAGGTGGTTGAAAAAATGGATTTCGGAATCGCGTTACAGCTCAAAAGTCGTAGTTTGGTATCCTCAATTGGGGGAAAAAAATCTGAGCCGAGATCTTCAGTTCGCGCATGAAACTGAAAGTTTGAAAAAATATGCAAAAAGTTGAATTTTTCAAAATATAATAATATTAGTTTTTTTGCATTTTTGTAAAGCAACGGCCATAAATTGTCAGCATATGGCGTGGTTTGAACCTAAAAAATAATTTATAGCTTTTGCATAAGATCTTTCGTTTGCGCATGCGCCTTAATTTGGGCTGAAGTCTCCTGAAATTTGAAGCCCAATTTAAGGTTCATGAGCGAACTAAAGGTTCTATGTAAAAGCTATAAAGTAATTTTTAGGTTTAAACTACACAATATGGCTGTTTTGTTATAAAAGAAAAAAAAACTAATTTTATTATTTTGAAAATGTCAATTTTTAACATATTTTTTCAAACTTTCAGCCTTATGCGCGAACTAAAGATTTCAACTTAGAACTTTTTAATTTTTCCCCAATTCAGGATACCAAACTACAATTTTTGAGAGGTAACGCGATTCCGAAATAAAAAATTCGATTTTTTCAGACCACCCTACTGAGAAACCTCGGCTCTCTTTGATGCGAAACTATCCCAAGAATTTAAGTTTTTCCGAGAGTATACAGAACCAAACGAATACTCAACGGATCTTTTACAGATCGCTGGACCCCACTAAATGGGTGCTGACAAGTTTCTGCATCTCCAAAATCCACCGATTGGCCACTTGGACCACAACCCGGGTCCAAGCGTGGCAAGCGTATAGACCAATGCTTTATCACCAAGCCACCCTGCCGACACTAGGCAGGAGCTAGAACTTAGGTTGTCACTGCACTTTGAAAGATGTTTTGCTACTATGCCATCTTCTTTTACACTGATAAATTACATTTAGATTGCAAAGCTATAATTTTAAGTTCTGATTACATTATTTTAAGTTTAACATTTATTTCAATCCTTAGGCAACTTCTTGGGAGTTTTTTGCCATTTATTATTATTTTTAGAGTAATTGGATTTGTTTTTTCATTGAGTAGACCTACGTTGTCGGAAAATGGAAATTAGTTTAAGAACTGTTAGTAGTTGACTTTATTTGATGCTTTTTGTTTTGGTGATCGTAACCAAGGTACTTTGATATCATTTCATAATTTTATTTACATTATTTCTAAACTTATCTGATTAAAACGCTGTATATGTATATATGTATTTCTCTCTTTTATTTTAAACATCGGATAAACTTCAAAGTTATTTGAAATGCTCTCGTTAAACAGAAAAAAAAACAATTATATTTAATTGATTTTAAATTGAGTGAGATTTAATTTTTCGAGCTTTCATAGCCGATACCTTTAAAGATGCACAATTGAAATTATTGACCTTTGAAATTGCAAAAACCTAGCATTGACCTCTAGCCGCAAGTAAACTTCCATATCTACAAATCCAATCGTGAAAAAATCAAGTATATGCCAAAAAGGCAGAAAACAGCGAATAATATAAAACAAGTAAAAAATTTAAGAGAAAATTACAAGAAAAAAAGTTTTGCTTCAAAATTATCATAAAAATAAATATGCTAAGAAAATGTTTCGAACAAATACAATGAAGAGGTAAACAATGTTTCGAAAAAGTACCGCTAAAGATAAAAAGTAAATTTATATAAAATTCAATAAATGAGCCAAACTTTTTTTTTTGCATTTAAAGTAGGGTCTGTTCAGCCTGCACTTTTGTATATCTGATTGTGTGTGAGTGAGTTTTTATGGGAATAATTTTTTTTTCATTCAATTAGAAGCCGTGTGATTCATTCTAAAGGACTAGAACAGTTTGGAACGTTTGAGTTTTTTTTTTTTTTTTGAAAGAAATATACGACTTCTAATCATTGTATTCCAAGCAAAAGGTCCAGAACTTGTATTGATCTCCTGAATTTCAATAACAGTACCAATTTCTTCAACATGCATGTACTTTCTCAAATTGTTTTCCCTCAACCCTATTTTAGCAAATGGAATTGTTTAATTCTTAGTCCGACGGGAAGTCATCTCAGCTGAGTCAGCTTAACTCTCTCTGTGCCCTTCGTAAAAATGCTCTGTTGTCTTCGTCTTCTTTTATAACGAGCACTGATTTAAAGCGAACCCGGATTTAGCGAGGCAATCAGAAAGATTCGCTTGGTTTTTTGTTAGTTCTATGGGAGTATAACTCGCTTTTAATGAGCAAACCTTGCTTAAAGCGAGCAATATTTTGTTATTCATCAAATTTGTGGAGAAGAGAAACATTAGAAAAATTTACATTTGTTGACGCCATTGTTATTACTTTCAAAGTATACTTCCTATAATTTTGTAGCTGGAACTCAAGATAATGCGGGTGAAAACAAAAATCCTCGAGCAAAATAGCATAAGAAGGAGACAATAAGACAGTCAAAGCAAATTAACCAGAAATAATAAAGAATAGTAGAAATCAGGTGTGAAATTTTGGAATTTTTTTTTTATTAAAATGGTTTTTTGCGAGCACTCGGTTAAAACTAGCAAATGGCGCGATCCCTTCGATCTCGTTACAAACGAGTTTAACTGTACTCATTAATAAATGTAACATAATTTGACACGAACTTGTTATAACCATTTCACACAGATGTTTCGTTGTTAGCCCTTCTTTACTGATGGTACTGATGGTAAAGTACCGTCAACGTGGGTGAATTTTCCAGCTTCTCAAACGTTCTTTTGTACCATTTCTGAGGTTTTCTAAGTTTCTTTTTACGTTTTAATTGAAGAAGAGCTGTATATAATTAAAGGTTTACAACTCACACGTGTTGTTAAGTTTCAGAAATGGCCCAAACTGTCATTTCAAATGGAAAATTAAGCCCTGGATATGACGAACTGATATCCCCCCCCCCCCCCCCGACCGTTGACTGTAGAGAAAAATAACCAAAGTTCATTTCAAATACTTTTTAATCAATTTTGAATACATTTTTCTGTATATTAACAAGATTGCATTTGGTGTTTTATAGTTCTTTCGGTTATTTTTAATCAAATTTAGATTTAAGAGCTATCAAAGTGCACTGAAGAACCAGATTGCCTTGCAAACAGCTCCGCATTTTGCTCTAAGTGTTCTAGCATGGCAAACACTTTGGTGGGAGATCGTTTGTTGAACACGATCAAAAGTTTTCTCTCTAGCATTCATCCAATATTTTTTTTTACATCCAGATTTCTTTTGAAGGAACCGAAAACTTATCGCCGAATCGATCAGTTTTATTCTTCGTCGTTCTTCCTATTCATTTTTCGTGCTTTCTTTTTTAATCTTTTCTTTTTTCTCTTTTGCCACTTTCTTATCTGTTCCCTCTCGTCTGCTTTTCTTGTTATTTTGTATTGACTTGCCTCCACTTAGAGATCACTTACACAACTAATGAAGCATTCGATCTTTTTTCTTCACTTCACTTTTTTTTTTCAAAACTCTTCTCGTTATTTGGCGGGAAAAAGACGAAGTATTTCGTTTCCCATTTTTATTGTAATATTTTATTTTTCACTTTGGCATCACCCGGTTTTTGTTCGATTATGCGCGCCGCGAAAGTACATTATTTGCTTTTGTGCATTTACTGCAATTTTATGCTCTTGATTTTTAGATTTTTTTTTCTGCGTTCTTTTTAGGAGCTTTGCTCTTGAAGTGCCATTAAATGAAATGGCTGGTGATACATCTTTTAAAAAATGATTTCCTTTTTCAACAGACAACAACTGAAGGCTATGGTTGAAATTTCTTTCTAAATTTTTGCTTTTAGAGAAAAGAATTGTTTACTTTCATACGCTTGTAAAATAACATTTTTTTTCGAAGTAGCAGACAAAGTAATTAATTACATGAAAGCTTTGTTGCTTTCTTTAAAGTTAATTGCTGTTAGTAGAATACCACTTTTGTTCAATATACTCCAAAAGGCTTTTTATAAAACAATTCTTTACAGGATATTTTGTATTTTGATTGTTGCTTAGGGTATGTTAAATTACGGAGTATTTCTTTTCTAATAATTAAGTAAAACGCTTGGAAATGACATAATAAGCTACCTGTGCACATTTTGGTAGAATAATGTGCACAGACCTTCGTAGAATATTAGTTCGAAGAAGCAGTTTTACTCTATAGAAAGACTTTATGCGACAAGATTGTTGACATAACATTGAAAAATGACGGCAAGAATGGCATTTCAGTGCTTGAAAATAAATGAATTTTCGCTGATTCTTAACATGGTCATTAAAAAAGTTTTTTTTCTAAAAAAAAAAGAAAAAAAAAAAGGGAATTTAATTTTTTTTTAAACGTAGTATTTGGCAGACAATGCATACTTTGTAGATATTACTAAAAATTTAAATTATACCTGTGGACATTAAATATTATTCAAAAGCTTAATGTTTACCAAAACTGAAACACAATTATTTCAAATAATTAATACTTTTTTATTATGATTATTGCATGTATGCTTTGTTTATGACTTGTTTTTTGAAAATGTACCATAAACTGGGGTACTTGAACCCATGAGAAAAAAAATGTTTAAACTCCGTCCTGGTCATATATATAACTCAATGTATAGACTTAAAAAACTTTCTCCATGACAGGTAGCAATACTAGGTAGAAGCTGGAGCATGAAACAAAGTTTCTGATATTCTCGACTTTTTCTGATTGTGGTTATGATTGCAAGTTGTCTAAGCAGTGGTTTTTTGTGTCTGTAAACATTCACATGTAAGTTCATGGATCTGATATCATCAAGGTCAAGATAGTTTTATGTTTGCATTCTATTTCTTAGTAAAATAACCGTGTTTTAAAGTTATAGCTATATAACACCGTAACTAAAATAAGTTTGTAAAAGTGCACTGGTTGCCTTGAAATGGGGCTACTTGAACCCAGCGTTCAAACAGTCCCAAACAACATTTAATCACTAAATTATGTCAGGTAAGATTTGTAATATTTTAAATAAAGAGGTTAGTTACTATTTATTACCGGTTTTTTGCAGATCTGGAGATAAAAAGGGTCCGAAAGTAAAAGAGAACCCTTGAAGTCGGAGATAATGTGGATTATTAACAGGAAATTTACAATTTTGTCCAGATTCAAATAATTCGGGAGAAATGTCTTAGAGAGTGGCTCATTTTGAGTTAAGTATATCAACTCTAAAAAGGAAACTAAACCATCATTTACAAAACAAGCCTGGGCATCCTGTAGTATGTCGTAGTTAGGAAGAGCAGGTATTAAATAATATCAGAGAAAAAAAAATCCACCCAAACCTTAAATTATGGGGTTTTCATTATTTCTAATGTTTAAATAATGAGCATTTCAATTGGTTTTAGCTGTAATTAGATTATGTTTCTATTTGAAATTATGTTTGCCTAAAAATATGTTTTTTTTGCATACGTTGGTTTTATATTAATTTATATAAATAATTTGCAATTTACGTGAATAGTTTGGTCTTTAGAATGTACGTTTTGAGTTCCTTTGTCAAAATCATCGGATCTTCTTGATACCCACCACCTGTTTAACAGTTTTTTCTAATGGATTTGGTGAGTGGGATCAAGTAGCCCCAGCGCGGGGGGTACTTGAACACATTTTTTAAAAATCGAAAAAAATATATAAAGAGTTAAAATTGTTGTTTAAAAAAAGTCTTTAGGTGGTAGCAGAACGTCTAAAAAGTAGTAAAAACAAGGTTATCAGTTCACATTATGGGTTTAACAAAGCATTCAGTGTAAAACTAGCAAAAAGTAAGAATTTTCGGGTCCAAGTATCCCCACTTTACGGTGCCCATCGAAATCTCCTGAAATGTCAGCAATTTTTTTTTTATTTACATTTTGTAAAGTCGCAACTGTACTAAAACATTCCGAACTCTAGTAAATTTTTTTCTGGAAACTAAAGCTTTAATTTTCAGTTCTTTCTATGAAAATAGGAACAAAGTGTTTTAAATTCTAGAAAGAACTAAAAGAATCAAAATGTATGGTTCAACTGACTCCAATCTTTGTACATTCATCAAATTTCTGTTAAAAATAAGACGAAATTATTCCTTGTGAAGTACGGATTCGGCAGCATTAATTCCTTTTGATATTTATCTTAAATTTCATCATCGATGTTTCGGAAATGTGAAGTATTTATACACATAATAAAGTTAAAGGTGAACCTTTCATCTTTAATTAGGATTTCTTTTTTTTACTTGAATTTTCTCAAGTAAAAATTCTTATATATAGATACACTTTATGAAATTTCTATAGTAGTTTACTTTGCCCTCTGATACTCAAGTACAACTTCTATATCAACTGCCTGTTATTTACAGTTATTTTAAGAAAAGTTCAAATCACGTGCAAAGGATAAATTGTTGGTTTGAGGTGAAGTAAGGTGATCTTTCCTGTTAACCACATGCCATTAAGGCAATAGAGTACGAATTTGAATACAAACAAATTGCCTAATATAATTTTTAAATGTTCTGATGAATAGAATTTTTAGCAATCATTCATCGGGGCTATGATATTCTGAAAGTCGAACTAATAATTGGGACAAAAATGCAGACTTTTATTCTGCCGTGTAAGGTAAAGAGCAGTACCTCCAGAAATGAGTTCATGAGGTATTTGAAGAAACGCATTTTGGGTTCCATACTAACATTAGGGAATCGTTGGAATCTGACGTTTTTTACCATTGCTTTTTTTTCAGCAGAAACCGAATACGCAAGCTTGTGCAATAAAGCTGCAGTGCAATAAATGACAAAAATACAAAAAAAAAAAAAAAAAAAAAAAAAAAAAACGGAAAATTTGCAAATGCTGTATTACCTTCCTATGGAAGATTTTATTTCAATATTGCATTAATTCATTCCAGGAATTTATTAAATTACGTTTGTTTATGCGAAGAAAAGCATAATGAGATCCTTTTTCTTTTAAATTTTTTTCGATTGTTTATCTACTTAAAATTCTAAGAACTTATTTGTGTTCAAAACAGAAGAAAGCAACGGGTGTACAGACTGATGACGTTTTACGCGATGTCTTGCATTTTTATCTTCCGGAAAAGAATAAGTTTTCGTAAAAAAGTCAAGCTTCAATGAAACTTAATTTAAGTGAAGACAATGGCTAAATAATAAAAATGCCTTCTGGGGCTTTTGTGAAACAAATACATTTTTCAACCTACTTTTTGTGTAAAGAAAGAAAACTACGAATTCCTTTCGCATCGACCAGTAACTGTCCTTCCGATGCAGAAACAAATCGAGCGTTACATTGGAAATAATTGACTCTAATTGCTGGTCGTCAGAGGCAGATTCTTCTCATTTCACGATTGTATTGATGAAGGGACTCAGAAAAAACAAAACGAGGCATTTTATCGGCAATCGGGGGGGGAAGGTTTTTAAAAGAACAAACCACAATGCGCATCGCAAATTGATTTGTAAAATGTGCCCGCACCAAATGTTTTATTCTCGGCATAAAACAAAGCAAGCAAACGCAAAAGAAAACGTTAGCAAATAATAATAACACCACCAGCAACAACAACAGAGGAATCTCCTGGATGAAAAAAGGCAGGATTTCGAGGCATCTCGGTAATTGTCGTAATGTAATAAACAGAAGCGGGCGGGGTTAGTTAATGACCAACTTATATCTGCGGAATCTGGAACCGTTGATGACTGCTTTATTTCCCTCCCCCTGCCCCCGTTTAAGCTCTTTTTACGCAGATGAAAAACAATTGAGAGCATTATATTCAACTTTTCCCTGCGTTTTCCGAAAAATAAACGGTCTTGATGTCTTAAACAATGACTCGGGACTACAATGATGATAATATCCCCACAATGGCATTCCAAAGAGTTGTTAAGTTTAATAGTCCGACTAGCAATTATTCTGAGAGTTTTGCAAAGCAGGGGAACTTACAGGAAAAAAGAAAGAAAAAGAAACAACCGGGAGTAAGAAGCGCTATCATTAAAATTATTTAACTCATGTAGCGCTTTGTTTCAAAACGTTGAAAAGAAATCTCTGCGATTGTAAGAAAGCTGGCTTTTCCTAGCGAATCGGTTCTTATTATATTTCTTTTTAATTTTTTTTTCTCTTTCGCCTTTTAACGAACGTATCTTTATCACGGGCTCATTTAAGAATAGAAGCCCTATTTTTGAACCTGGCAATGCCTGTTTATTTGCAGACGACGCTCTGCATTAGTGGGGGTTTATTTAAAAACGGTCCGCATCAATTTATTTAGATGACGACGAATTTATTTCGAGAATATTTGCGCATAATAATTGCTTTTAACTCGAATGAAGCGGGTGCTCTTTCTCCGAACAAAAACAGAGTTTATGAAGATGATTAGCCGCAATGGAGTAGGCGAAAAACGCGCCTCGCTTCTAACTGCTTTGAATAATGAGCAAAACAAAAAGCGGCACACTTCGAAGAAGACACACTTCGACGGAAGGATTGAGCGCCTATTCACAAACGGGTGCTTCTCCTCGGCTTTCTTAAGATTTGTCAGTTTCACGAATAAAATTACTTTTCGAACTTGATTTTGTCCTTCAGTTCGGGTTTCCCTTAAATGTGCATTTTAAAGAATTAATCGGTTTAAAAAATGCATCTCACAGCAAGAAATAAAACATGTAAAAAAAGCGCGTAACAAGTGCCGTTATGACTGCTGTGCGGCAGGTAAAAACTTTAAAATGATTCTGTGTAACACATATAGAGCTTCGAAAAAATCGAGGGAACAACGAAGTACTTTTTCCCTACTTAAGCAGAGCATAGGAATTGTTTTGTGACTTACTGCTAATACGAGCTGCCAGTACGACTGCCATACGAGTTTTATCTACATTAGCTCAGTCTCAAATAAATGTACTAATTCTCTGATTACTTAAAATTGTTAGTTTTGGCCTAAACTATTAAAGCACCACTTATGTGGTGCAACTCTGCACCACATAGGAACGAGCCACCACTGGATGAACAAGATACCATACTGCTTAGACTTTAAACATAATAAAAATTGCATAAATTTAAAGAGAATTAACATTGTTTAAAATTTTGCTTCGAAAAATAGGACAAATGAGATAAAATTTAAAATTTAACGTGTTTTTATTTTCAGGAACTAAAATAGGGACACAGTTAACGAATATGTTTCAATGAATTATTAAGTGAGGAAAAGATATTAGGAGAAAAGTTTCAAATCAGTAGCTTGGTCAATTCAACTTTGCAAAAATATTTTTTAAACAACAAACTGCAAGTTTAATACAGCCTGGTAAATAACAAATCATGATTGCCATTTACTTGTTCAAAGTTCAAAATTAAGAAAGTTGACACATTTGAAAAATGTGCGTATTGGCTCAAAGAGTGCATTCAATTTGGGATAAAGCGATGTAAAAGTAATTATATCCAAGAAACTTCATACTGTAGCAGAAAAGACGTTTCTAGAATTCAAGAATGATCAAACTATTCGACTAAAAAAAGAAGAAACAATCTGCAAGGTGATTTTAGAAAGCATTGGTGATAAGTTGCGAATTTTTTAACATAGAATGGTAAGAGGTATATACAGTAGCATCGCCGCACAAAATGCGTGGCCAGAGAAACAATCATAAGCAACCGTGACTGAAGATCATTAAAACAATTGATGAAATGTAATAATCACAAATCATTGGTGATGAGTTGTAAATTGCCCATCACATAATGTAACGAGATAGATGCAGATACATCGCCCCATAAATGCATGACAAAAGAAACAATCATAAACAGCCGTCACTGAAGATCGTTAAAGCAATTAATGAAATGTAATCATCAGACATCATTGGGGTTGGGTTGCAAATTGTCCATCACTTAATGGAACGAGATAGATGCTAAAACATCACTCCATAAAATGCATGAAAAAACAAACAATCATAAACAACCGTGACTGAAGATCATTAAATCTATTAATGAAATGTAATCATCAGACATCATTGGTGATGAGCTGCGAATTAATTGTCCATCATATGATGGAGCGAGATAGATAAGAAACATCGCCGTACAAAATGCGCGCCCAAAGAAGCAATCCTAAAGAATCGTAACTGAAGATCATTAAAACAAATAATGAAACGTAATCATCAGACATCATTGGTGAAGAGTTTTGAATTGTCCATCACATAATGCAGCAAGATAAATGCAGAAACATTGCCACACAAAATGCTTGGTCAGAGGAACAAAACTAAACAACCGTGACTGAAGATAATTAAAACAATTAATGAAATTTAATTATAAAAATGCAATCCAGGATATTACAAAAGGCTTTAATAATGGATTCAAAACCGTTTTCACATCACATTTTTTCTTCTTAAAGTTATTCGAAGTCAATATTGCAAAGCAACAAAAACCAACTTTTTAAATCCCTATAGAAGCACCCCTATATGGTAGGTTACTGGGATCTCCCAAAAAATTTTCATACGTAGCAAATTTTGTCTGACATTCGGAAAATTTAGGGACATAATTACGATATTGCATTTCTTTAAATTCCCGAATGTGCCTTTGTACGAGATGTTCTTATTTATGCATACACATATTTTATCATTCAGTAAAATTTGAAGCTTCATTTGGCAATCTTAAAGTTTTTGCCCTCCCAAAAAAATACGTTCCGGACGTCCCTGCCCTTGCATGCTTATATTTCAAACATAAATGTTTTCTGAAGCCCTCATAAATTGCCGATCTTCTACATCTTCATGCATTTATTTCACAAAATCTATCTATCTATTTCTGAAAAAGTAGCTAAATATTTGGCACACCCTTCTTACTTTTGAATGTTGTAACTATCATCTTTACTATTTTTTTCAAATTTAAAACGAGCACCCTTCATTTTAATAGAGCAAATAAAACAAAAGTTTGAGAACTCTGTGTCTGTGATTGCAGGTTTCAATCATCAGAATTTCCAATTAAAGGCTTCCTTTCCAGTTCCGTGTTTTGCAGTGTTCGTGTCCAATTATATTGGAAAGGATTTTTTTTCCAGGGTACCCAGTTAAACATAAAGCTCTCATGTACGTTTCATCACGTTCTCCTTCAAAGACTTCTCCTAATTTACGAATTCATTAATTAATACCAGCTCTCGGCATCGTTTAGTCAAATCCCAGCACACAAAAGCCGCTATTTTTACCAATGGCCCCTTTTTCTTGATGCGCGTTCAAAAGACAAATTCCTGAAGAGGCCGCTATTATTCCGATCACGATCCGACAGGAGAGTCGGAAAAGGGGTGGGCGGATAAATCATTATCCGCCCCCTCAAGATAAAATGAAGTCTCAGAGCAGTTTTTTTCCTCGAGCCCTTATCAGCGATATCCATCGGACAACTAACACACAGACAGCCAAATGTAAATAGACCGTCCAGGTCCGAATCTTCTTCAAGAAGAAAATCATGACGCGGGAATTGCTAATGCTGGAGAGGTTTTATTTTTCCACTTCCTTCTTGCATGAAATATACGCGGGGCTATTGAGAAAAATCTGTGCATATATTAACTCTGGTTACAAGGGGTTCCTCTCTTTTTACGGGGGGCTCTCTTATCCCCCTTTGGGTTTAACAGCTCCGG
Source organism: Uloborus diversus (assembly GCF_026930045.1). Taxonomy (NCBI): domain Eukaryota; kingdom Metazoa; phylum Arthropoda; class Arachnida; order Araneae; family Uloboridae; genus Uloborus; species Uloborus diversus. The sequence continues at coordinate 146,836,295 of NC_072731.1, forward strand.
CAAACAATGGGGAAGCGATGATCAATACGAGTAGTTGTTGCTAACTCTTGCATAAATTAAGTACCTCATGAATATTCAGGAGAAGAGCAAGGGATACCCAGAGTCGAAAGGATTAATTACTTTGAAAGGGAAGTGTGCAGCAGCTTAAGCTCTTCCTAACTTAGAGAGGGTTAGAGCCGCGTTCAAAAGGGTTTTTGGTAAAAATATAACTGCAAATACAGCGTGCGGGTAATTAATTATTTCACAAATTACTTTCTTCTTCTTGTTGTTCTTTCTTTCAACCTAGCGTTTTAGTTTTTTTTTTCTCGAAATTCGCGCTTTATTTCTGCCACGTTATCTTATTTTCTTTGCTCATCTTCCTTTCTTTGCTGCTTCAGCAGGAGTGTTAGTTCACTCCGCCGCTAAGAGATGTCGCTCGCCCTGCGGATAAATGGAAGTCGAAGTTTTGTGTGCGCTTTGCTGAGTTTTCTTCTGAATTAAAAACTGGAGAAGGGGTTGATTTTCAGAAAGAGAGAAATGCCCTTTTCGCTTTGTCCTCGTTTCTGCTTCTTTTAATAAAGAATTAGCTTCCTGTCTCGGTAAACATGGTGTTGGGAAAGGGGATGGATTTAATAAAAACAAACTTTTTAGAAGGAGTGGTTAAGTAAGATGTTTCTCTTCACATTAAATAAGAATTTGATTAATTGTCATTTTGATTTTTGCTCTCTTCATCTGTATTGATACTTGTGCTCCATTTCAATTACGTAACTTTCTTCAAATTTCTCCAGAATCGGAAGTCAAAGTTTTGTAACAGTTGAAAATAGGTAAACAAATGAAAAATTATCTTCAGAACGCAGTTTTTTTTTTTTTTTTTGTGAATCAGTGTTCGCATTTAATATTAAATTCAGCTTTATTTCTGAAACCTGAAAGTTTCCAATTTACGTTTCTGTTTAAATGCTGAAATGTACCAGAATAATATCATGTAAAAATGGAAGAGAAATATATAACATATTTATCTTTTCGAGAATTGTTTTAAAATTCAATTTTAGGATTTATTAGTTTCAGTTGAACATAGAAATAGTCTCGGTTATGTCTCAGAGGGGTCAATAACTTATAAGGTTATTGATAATTATTTAGTTATACTTTACTTCCTTGCAGGGCTGAATTTATCTCCATGTTGTTCCTATGCAGATTTCAAATCTGCTGCCCCCTCTCCCCAAAATTTCCTTGACTCAAAAACACGCAAAATAGTGTTCCCGAAATTTAAACTGTTAAGATTATGAAAAAATGATGACGTTTCACATTCAGGGGCGCCCTGATGGGAGATCACAGTGATCTCCCATCAGGGCGCAAAAAATTCCTCATTCAGCAAATTTTGCTGAAGGTTTGGCAAATTTGGAGATAATATAGCAGCAAAGAGATTCTTTTTTCTTTTCTAACACTTTTTTTAATGATGCCTAACGTTCATTCTCATTAGATGTTATGTACGTATGTATGATATGTGTGTGTGATTAGAATTTTCCTCCGACCAAAAATTTTAGTTCGATGCGCCTCTGTTTATATTATTTAATTTTGTACATCGTTCATGGCTCAAGTACTGCTTTTGGGCAAGTTATTAAACGATTAACATAAGACCAATTTAAATAATATTTACAATATGTATATTAATTTACAATTATCAATTAATAGAGAATGGTTATTATTTTTTCATGGTCCTATAGTTTCATAAAACATGTTCTCTTTATTTCATTAAAGTTTTATAACATTTCCTTATAGTGGTAACGCAGATGAAGTACTGAGAAATGATATAGACATCAGTTAGCTATATAAGGGAAAATAGATCGATAGAAAATGGGGAGATAAAAAGTAACCATGATTTGTCTCGAATGCTAAGCATGTTAGTATGTTTGACAGCATCTTTATTTTCAGAATAAATTAACTAAATTCTTTGTTGTTTCATGATTTGTCATCGTTTGCTCCAAAAGACATTTTGATTTTAGGAAAAAAAAAAACGAGTACATACCGAATTAATTATGTTACTTAAAAAAAAAGTTACGTATCAGTGCTCTTTTGATCAAAACCGTGATTTGAAATTGAAATTCTAGCTCAGTTCTTAATATCTATATAGCTGAATCTTTGATAAGCACTGAACTTGAATGTCTTGTGCGCTAACAATTTTATCATTTGTCATCGTTATTTAAAGCATCCTCTTTATCCTGTTATTTTTTTTCATCAACAAATCAATGATTTGAAAAATTTCCTCTGTTATTACGTTTGCTCACTTGTGTTCTTACCACTATTTACTGTTCGATAGTATTTCCTTAGTAAATTGCTACTGGATTACATTGCAAAGAGTCCAAAGTTTCAGCTTTTAAAAACTGCTCATTCGAAAAAAAAAATATCACGTTTAAAAATTTTTTGAAGACTCTTTTTTCTTTTTTCGGATTTAAATTTACCATGCTTCCTTTATTTAAAATCATTCAGCTTTTTTTGCTCCTCACTCATTTTTATTTGTCTCCAAGACTTAAAATTAAAACAATTTTTAGATATTAATAATATAAAAAAGAAAATAAATGTCAATCACTCCAGAAATCAGTACTGAATAAACTTTAGTATATAGCTTTAAAAATCTTAGTTAAATTACAACTTTGTTGCAACTTTTTGCCAAACGCAACGATACTTTCTGAAATCGACACCAGCTTTTCGTCTTCACAAACTGTTTTACTCTGATATATTACCATGATTGAAAAACATTTGATTTTCATAAGATGTGTGAAAGTAATCATAATTAAATTACAAGAAAAAATTATCTTCGTAGAAAACGAAAAAATGCTAACTTTTTACTTTCAAGAATAACAAATTAATTTAAAAATTGTGTGGTTAGAGCAAAATTTGTCGCTCCTGAAAATTTTGGCAGCTGCCTACTCTGCCTATTGGGAAATTCGGCCCTGCTTCCTAGACCATATATTCCCTTGGTGATAAAGAAATATTCTCATCCTTTTAGAATTTGGTATGCTTTATTTGATCTTAAGTCAAACTTTCGCTGAGACGCCTAAGAACACAAACTGAGAAAATGATACATTTTTTCTACTTTTTTTTAACGATAGATGTTAAAATTTTATAACTGCTCTGCTTTTTGATTATTTTTCATGGGATGTGTGATTGTATTAATATGACATAATTTTTCGTTAGTAATTTATGTTAACATGCATTTTCAATGCGACGTTTAATACACACTAAATTATTTTTTCAACTGTACTTCTTTCTAGACAGCTTCTAGTGATTTAGAGAATCTTGAATTGCTGAAAAAGTTAGTAATGAGATCTAGTATAAGAAATATATAAGGGGGGCGGGGAAATGGTAGTCGAAGGACAGGTCGACAGAAGCTACACTTTTTTTTCAATAGCATAAGCTTATAATGTTGCACTTGATAATGTTTAAGTGATAAATTTAACTGAAACTTAATCCAATTTATTGTTTCAATATAATTTCAATATTATTAGGTTATGTTATTCAATAAAAGTATAACTTCCGTCGTCGGTGAGCCCGCGACTGCCATTTTTTTTAACATTACGAAACATATCATCCTCCTGGGTGGGCTTGAACCATCAACCTTTTAGCAAAAAGCCTGACGCACTAGCCGATTGAACCACGGAGGTTTCACTACAGTTGAATTGTTTAACGATTTTATGTAAAACACACACGCACACACACAGACTTATAATGTTGGAGGTATATTAAAACAACAAGTAGAATAAATTTTCAGATAATTCAATTAAATTTATCAATTCAACATTATCATCTTAAATATTATAAGCTTATGATATTCAATAAAAACATAGCTTTTGTCGGCCAGTCTTGACATTTTGTTTTCAATTGAAAAATTAAAACACCTGCAGAAAAAGTTTGCAATGAATTTGGAACGAATTTGCTAATCTCATAATGTACTCATAATCACAGGTATCTCGAATATTATCAAGTTAAAATAACCAAAATTGTCCAATGTCAACTCATAACAATAAATTAAGTGTTTAAGTTTATCTGCTGTACCAGTTTTGGTCAAGCATGATAAGTTGATGTGAAATTTAGAAGATAATTTAACCAATACAAAAAATTATAGCATATTCAGAGAACCATATTTTAGAATTTACAATTTTAGTATTTTTTTATGATAAAAGAATAATTTATCGTCTATAGCTAAAAGTGGAACGCGTATCCTGGTTTATAGCTTTCATTAAATGAGCATTCAATATCAAAACCCGTTTAATCCACTCTTTAAAATTCTTCAAGAGACACACACACAAAAAAAAAAAAAAAATAAATAAATAAATAAATAAATAAATAAAAAATATAAATAAATAAATAAATAAAAATAAATAAAATAATAATAATAACAATAATAATTACGGATTGAGCTCCTTTTCATAGCAAACCGGAGGTTTTACTGCAGTTTTTTACCTGATTGGAATTATGTGCTCCAAAATGCTTTGCAGAATGATAGAAGTTCCAAATTACGAAAATAATTTGGTTCGTAGTTTTTGCTGACTTTGGAGCAAACCTAACCTGTCAGCGTCGTAATGGTATGATTAGGATCTGCGTGGCCTTCATAACAATGCCAGAGTATAGATTCATCAAGTCTTCTTTGTAAAAACCATGGAGCGGTAAATGTGCAAACTGATTTGGTTTGTAAGATGAACATGATTTTTAATAATACAGCATCAATAAACAGTTGAGTAACTTCATGTGATGGTCAGACATCCAAGTTTAAGTGATAATGCAGGCTATATTTCATTATACAAATATGTTCAATACCCTACCAAGTTCCAAATTACGAAAATAATTTGGTTCGTAGTTTTTGCTGACTTTGGAGCAAACCTAACCTGTCAGCGTCGTAATGGTATGATTAGGATCTGCGTGGCCTTCATAACAATGCCAGAGTATAGATTCATCAAGTCTTCTTTGTAAAAACCATGGAGCGGTAAATGTGCAAACTGATTTGGTTTGTAAGATGAACATGATTTTTAATAATACAGCATCAATAAACAGTTCAGTAACTTCATGTGATGGTCAGACATCCAAGTTTAAGTGATAATGCAGGCTATATTTCATTATACAAATATGTTCAATACCCTACCTCGTAAGAAAGTTCAGAGACGCTACAGTTTATTTCCCGAAATTTCATGCGTTTCCAACAATTTCAAGTGAAAAATAAGTAAATTTGCAAAAGCGCTTTCCTGAATTCCATACAAGGTTCATTGCCGCAGATTTTTCCCTGTTGTGAAAAACATTTTTTGATACCAGTGTGAAAATATACTCAACTCGTTTACGAGGTGCTTCGCCTTTCCTTCACTTATTCCTCTTCTCCCCGATTCACCAAGCCTCAAACAGGAACGGAATACTGTCTCTGAATATTACAGCTCTGCAATAATTGCTGGCAGACAAGTTTTTTGGTATTTGCTTGCAATGCCGCTTTAGCTACGTCCATATTAGCTGCAGGCGCTTTCCTGGTAAATCAGGAAGGTACCAAGCTATTGCTATAAACATTTACAGGTTTTCTTTGGGGGGTTGCTGATTTATTGTAGAAATATGAGTGGTTTTTCTTGGGAAGTCATCTGAATTCTTCAGAAAGGTTTCAGGTTGGTTCCAGGAAGGTCTTTCATCGGAAAACATTCCTGTTTTTGTGCAGATTTGATGCTGGCAGAAATAAGACATATTAGCTGCCCATTATTTTCCAGGAGCGTTTCACATTTTTTTTCACAGTGCATATACAGAGTGGTCCAAAAGTAACTCCTTCCATGTATGAAGCCATAGTAACCTTTTCGTTGAACCAATTGAACCAAAATTTTAGATATAGTTATTTGAAGGCATGCGCTCGAAACTGCGATAATTTTAAGTAACGCAGTGCCCATAGTTACGACTACAGTGTCCGATTTTTGAAATTTTGAGGCGGCAACAGCCATTTTTTTCTTCCGTAAATTGACCAGCGTATTGAAAAACCATAAATGGCCATGAAACGACTGGCGTGAGACAAAAATTGCTCATTCTAAAATCCTACAGCGGACTGAAGAAACACTCGTCCCTTACTGCATTTTAAAGGTTTCACCAGACAAGCAATGCTTTGCACGTGATGTTTTATAAATGATTCTTCTACTTACTCTTTAAACCAATGAATTATTCAAAGTTCGTCGAATTCTATCCTTTTTTCTGTTGTTGTTAATGAGACTATGATTTTTTTTTTTTTTTTTTTCATTTTTGAAAATGCTTTTAGCTGGCAATTTTCAATCCACTCCAATCGTTTAACGCAATTGGTGGTGTTTCAATGCGCCGATCCGTTTGCACCAGTACAAAAATGGATGTTGCCATCCGGAAACTTCAGCATTCGTTCACTGAAGGCGTAACCATGAGCCCTGCGTTGTTTAAGTCTCAAGCGGAAACCTTAAAATAACCATTTATAAAATTTTGGTTCTATTTGTTTAGCGGATATTCCACTAATGCTTCATATGTAGCGAAAGTTACTTTTGGACCACCCAGTATTTTGTTTGATGTCTTTTTTCACTGTCCTATTACATTTTTTGCAATAATTATAGCTTTTACTAATAAAGTAAAAACATATTAAGTAGAATATAGCCTTTTTAAGATTTTGCGAGTGCTTTTAACACTATCAAAGTGTGTTACAATATGACCTAACAAAGCATGAGTTACCAATTTAATGCATATGTTTTTGAAAAAAAAATACGAATTCTCTTTCAAAACTAAACTATACTTTCTTAAAATACACAACATTATTATGAAAACAATTTCAAATAATAAAAAAAGGAGTAAAAGAAAACCATAAAAACCCATTTGAACGAGTTTTTATATTGCACGTGTAGGCTAATTAAAGTATTATTGAAAACCATTTTGGTATACTATTAATAGTATTGATTTGTTACTTAGTTAATACAAAATAGGATGCACAAAACAACATAAGCTTGTTATCTATAGAAGGTATAGCGTATTTACTTCAACTATTTATTTAGGAATTTCAAAGCATATTTTCTTTTCTTATTTCGAAATGCGATATACAATTTTGTTTTAATAGCTTCTTGCAAACCTGTACTTCATACGCTCTTACGAAAGTCTAGATTTCTCTGAAATGTTTTCAAGAATGTTTTCTGAGAATCTGTGGAATTATTTCAAAACGATTCCGTTCGCATTACACTTATCGAATCCTTAACAAATCACTTGCCCCAAAAATAGATTTCGACGAAAGGTGAACAGCAGAGCTTTCAAAACGCTTTCCGAGTACAGCTTTCATGGTTTTATTACAATTTCATAAAAATTCATTCTTGTAAGACTTCCTCTTATTCTGAAGTTGAAAATATTTTAAACCCAAAAGCACGCTGCATTATAATTCAGGGTACATTCAGGTTATTACAGTTGTTGATGAAGCATTATAACTAATATTTTTTTAAGGTTACAGTAGACACTAAAAATGCTGAAAATTGAGCAAAAAAATCGAAAAAAATCTTTATTCTTTTTTTAATACTTTAACAGCTTCTATGTTCAGGGCAACAAGATTTTTTACTCATAATGAATCAAGGGTAATGAATTAAGGGTTATTTTTGTTTTGTGCATCTGTGATCACGCCCCTTAGGTTACATTTTGCAGCAGGTATAAACTGCTGTCACTATTTACATAAAAATTTAAACTAAAAATTTTCCATGCACCACAATATTTATCGGATTATAATGAAATATTAGAAACACATTCGGATAGTATCTAGTTATAGTTGTATGCATGAATTTCAGTAATGACGGTTATGTAAAATTAGTAGTTCAACTCTTTTGTTGTACCGTTGTAATCACCTTATTTGCTGAAAATGTCGCATAAATTTTCGTTTTCAGCCATTTTGTATAAACTGTCTCATAAAACATTACATGTAATGCGCAAATTAATGTAATTATGCCTAATGATTAAAAAACAAGTGGAAGTTCAAAGTTTGAAAAAAAAAATGTGGTGCATGGAGCAATTCGAAACTTGTGAATTTTTCGTTAATGTTTTTTTTTTATTTTAAATTTTTCAAAAAGTATTCATATTTTTTGCACCAAATATTTTTATTGTTTTAGATGTAGTAAATATACAAGCACACAAAGGTTTAGGCATCTAGATTAATTATTGCAAAAAAAAAAAAAAAAAAAATTGCTTAGCATGGTTAAAACATGAGGATATTTTTGTGATGATTATCAATTTTAAGCTATCCACAACTCATTTTTTAAGTTAAGAATAAGAAAATTAGATAAAATGGTAAGTTTACTACAAAGCTTGAATTGCGATATTTATTTATTTACATTAGTAAGGTGATACAGTAATTTTTCCAAAATTGCATACTTGTGGTAAATAAGAACACAAATATAGTTAGTTTATGTAAACTTCTCATCTTCTAGAGTCACTTCATAACGACTGCAACAAGTGTGTTTCTTCCTTTCCACTTCAGGAAATTCAGTAAATAAACATATTTCTGCACTTCAATAAATAAACAAAACTCATCCCTTTTATGAAATAAGAGTTTTATTTGCATAATTGCGTAATCAATGTAATTTATGTTACATCAACATAGGGCAAGAAAAAAACAACATTCAAGTTTCATCATACTAACTAAACTGTGATATACCATTTCTTTTGCTGTTGCCATTACAAAAAAAAGAAAGCGCAGACGATATATATATAAAATAATACGAAGAATTTTATACATTGCAGGTGATTATTTGCAACTCCAATAAATTATAGGGGGCGCTGCAGCCACTGTCTAATGGCGGATGAAAAAGGTAAAACAAACAAATTCCGTAACTTATAACTTGCTTTGACGCTTAGTGAATGACAGTAATTTTTCATCGTGTTTGTGGAAAGCTTTCTTTTCTATTCTTCTGAAATTACATTACATATAAACTGTCTGAAGCCTGTAATTTACCCCGAAGAAAACACGTGGAATGGAATGTTTTACCTTTTTCTTTAGTATTGTTATTCACCGTATGGTAGCGTATTCGAGCTCTGGAGTTGCGAATAAATTGCAAAATTAAATGTAAAACACAGCAGACGATAAATTTACAAACGCAGTGTCCACAGTATCTTGACCTAAAAGCCTCAGATTTTGAGTTTTAGTACACTGTTTGTAACCATTAGGAATGCAGCGAATTCAATTTTTAAATTTTTTCGATTAAATAATATTCTGAAACAGAGTTTTGAAAATGACAAAGATTACTCAATTTTGGACTGTTTCCTTCCTCTATAAATACGTTCATAACTCTGATATCTGCGAATTTATTTATTGGGAACTCTGACTAGGGGATGAACACCTAAGCACAATTCTATTTTCAGAAGTAAAAGAAAAATCGTTAAAAAGTGTAGAATCGTTTACATTTGAATTAAAATGGTTTTAAAGATATGTGCAAATAATTTTGATAGGTTAATTATTTTCAGTAAGTTACCGCCCTATAGCCAGGGCTAAGGCTGGGGGTGTATTTCATGTAGGTTTATTATGGTTGCACGAAACACTCCACAAAAAGTATAATAACTTTGGATTATTGTTTCAACGCATGAATTTTGCTAAGGACATAGTTTCTACAAAATACAATTACATTTTGAAAGGTTTTAAAATCCTAATTCCCTTATTTAATTATTTTTCTATTTCGGGAAAATACAAGAAATTTATCTCTGTATGGTTATGAATTAGAATATTGCAAATAATATACTCATGTTTGTGAAAATTAAAACACCCAGAAAGAATCATGCGAATGAACCGAAATTCACAGGAAATGTATAGCAGGATAAGATATGCAAATGATTAGAATTACAGAGATGTCGCTCATGCGTAGACCGAGAAACGCCCTTTGAACTGCGGTGTAGACCCTGTATATAAAGAGCTGTAAAGGTTTTTCAAAATCATTGAATGATTATCTGCCGATGGTTGATGTTTCTCTAGTACTCAATTATGACTTGTCCGAAACGCAGAGCGTCATAGGAACGAGTAACGGAGTTCAAATGGGGCTGCATGATTGGCATGCGTGAGGGTCGACTTACGTATAGATAAATCATTGCCCGCACGGGGCGTAATGCCTCAACTCTGATGCGAATTCGTAAAAGATGGTCAGAGGACGATAAAATTAGCCGAAGGGCTCGCCCTAGCCCACGCAATCGAACGACGCCACGGGATTATCGACCCCTCATCCACCTGGATGTGTGGATTGTAATGTGTCCTTTAGTACGCTAACACAACGTTGGAGTTTTGCTACAGGTGACACAGTTGCTGCATCCACGGTTCGTCGATGTGTGCTGCGCCAGGGCCTGCATGCAAGGATTCTCCTATACAAGATTACCTTCACCCTCAACAATTCGTACTTCTGGCTTCAATAGGCCTACTAACACGCCCAATGGCGTGCAGACTAGCAACAGGTCGTTTTCTTGGACGAGACCAGATTTAATCTGCACTATAACGATGAACGTCTACGCGTCAGGCGTTACCCATGGGAACGTCACCTCACTGAGTGTATAATCCGACGTTATACCGGCATAGCGTCAAGCTTTATGGTCTGGAGCGCTATTGAATATCAAGGGCAGTCCCATCTAGTCCGAATTACAGGTAACCTCTATAGCGAGCGCTATTTCAGGGTCGCTGTGATACCAGAGGTACTAACCTTTCTTCAGAGCATTCCTGATGCAGTATTTCAACAGGACAATGCACGTCCAGATGTCGCACGTAACGTGCAAGTGTTCTTCGGTGCACAACAGGTTATGCTACTTCCTTGGTCTGCCTGTTCTCCTGATAATACGCCCATCGAGCATGTTCCGGATTGCGTTTGTCGGAGACTCGTCCATGTGTCGCGTCCTGCAGTTGGTACGGACGAACTTTGGCTTCAGATTGAAGCCATATGGAATGCTCTTCCCAATCGTGACATTCAGCACCTCTAAGATTCGATACCAAAACATATGCAGGTTCACATAGCTGCGCGGGATAGCTACATTCGATATCAATTTACACATGTTATTTTTATTTCATTGATCTGTTATTTCGATCGTTTATTTGTAGCACTATGAGTAATATGTGCAATAAATTTTATTCCTGTTTAATAAGTGCTTCATGTTGTTGCAATTTTCCCAAACATGAGTGTAAATATCACAGATTAAAAATCGAAAACAAAACTAATAGGCGATCGATCTACTTATAAAACTACTATGTAAAGAAGCTAACATGTACGTCCGTTATTTTCTTTCTTCTTCTTTAAAGATTCTTCTCCTAAGACATTTTTTTACCGTTAAATATTTAAACTGCGTCTTTGGTTTCTTAAATCAATATTTACACATCGTGCAGCTTTATCGACAACACATTTAACATTTCAAAACATTGCTTAAAAAAGAGGCTAATATTCTGATTCACTGCTGACATTTAATAGGTAAAACTGTTTTGCTTCTTGCACCTTTTATTTAGAAAAGAATTGAAAAAGAACTTTTTTCTACTCTTTTTTTTACCGCACTTTTTATTCGTACATTAGCGCGAGCACTTACTGTTTTGGTTATAAATACTTCCACTGTTTGCGAAGGGATTGAAAAGGATTTTAATAGCTTTTAATGAATACAAATAGTTCTTTTTCCTGCATTCCGTAATAGATTTTTTGGAATGCTTCGCTAATTGTTGCGGAATTATTCAAATCCTGCTTTTTATGTTAAAGTACGTCATTCTAAGGCATTCGGAATCTTAAAGAAATATTGTTTTTATGCAAAGTTAAAGAAAGAGTTTATAAAAGGAGGATTAAATTATATTTTATGCTTTATTGTTTCAAACAGTTTGATAGAACCGCATTGGATAAAACTTTAAACAGAATCATTAATGCTTAGTTTAAAATATCCGACTCATGCAGAGATGCATATACCCACAAAATTATTCCTTTTTTCGTTTTAATTTTAACTTACATTTGTGCAACTGTGATCAAATATTCTCAACGTACAATACGCGGTTTTTTTCATGTATTTTTATTCGGTAACAGAAGTTTATTTTTGAAATTGCATAAAATTCCGTATTTTGCCTATTTGTATTCAAATCATTAAAAAAAATTATTTATACTTGATATTATCTGTGTATCGTCATTTTTTTCTTACCGACATCTCTTCATTTTTTACAATTTGGTTTGTGTCAACGTTTTTAGTTAGCTTAAGCTTTCTAAAAAAGCTCGAAATCAGTTTTCAAATGTCCTGAGGCCAAAAAACTTCCAAAGGGGGAAAAAACTTGCGAAGTCATTTTTTAAGTGCCATGAAATTTGCCAAAAGCATGTTCAGTGTGATGTCCACCGTTATCAGCCACAAGTTGAATTTGAGAGACGAGAAAAGGTATAGCTAATACTTTTTATTATTTCCTATGGCTCAATTTCCAGTCACTTTAAGCTCCTTAAGCTCATTCATAACATGCTAATGAACGTGGTGTAATAGGTTTTACTGAGGAAACGGTTTACTGAACCATTCGCAATTCCGTTTCAATTTTAACGGACGTTGTTATCGGCGATAACTTGAAGGCGTTATTGTTATTGTGTTCATCGTTAAAAACATCACAATGGTTAATAAAAGGCACTTGTGGTTTGCTTGAATTAGAACATGAAGCTTGCTAGCATATAGCGTTATCTATCTTCATTTAGTTACGGAGGAATATAACCAAGCATTCAGAGTGTTAAAACCAGATATGATTGACCGAAATATATTTTTTAATGAAGAATTGAATGAATTTAATGAATAATGAAGCATTATATATATATATATATATATATATATATATATATATATATATATATATATATATATATATATATATATATATATATATATATATATATATATATATATATATATATATATATGTATATATTATATATATATATATTCATATATATAAATAATATCAGGCGCGTCGCTACTGGGGAGGGAGGGGGCGACCCGCCCCTGGTGTCACCCGTCTGAAGGTTGACACTCAAAGTGGAATTGCAAGTTTAAAAAAATATATGAAGCTAAAATGCATTTTTAAGGCTACAAATTTAAAAAAAAATCGGGAGAAACCCCCGGACCCCCCTTTTTTCAACCCCCATCATGGAGTGAATACTATATTTTGAATTAGCATCATACTGTCAATACTCAGACTTAGTAGTGACTTCCTCTTATACCAAAAAGCTGAACACCATTATCTTTCCCTGTGTTTCAGATACGTTTGAAATAATTAAGGGCCTTCAATTTCACACACCCCCTTCATTTTTTGACCACTCGACGGCGTGCACGTTGTTTCTGAAAATTGCATGAATTTCATGCTTTCGGGAGGGTGGCACAAAGCGGGTATGGCTTCGTATGCCCCCCCCCCCATGGTGTTGTAAGCAGCGATGCATACGTATGTCGTGTTTACATGAACAACCCCGAGTTTTAATCAGTCCCATTGAAGCAGCAGTGAAGCAACATGGCGCAAACAGGCTTAAAACTAAAAAAATGATATATTTCTTTAAAAAAAAATGAAGTTTGTAACTTATGATTAATCGAAGACTATCTTATTTTTTTAATTGTCAATAATATTACGTTACTCTGACGCTATCCACCTACAAACTACGATAGTCATTTCGTTTGTTTCTTTTTTAAATTTAAGGTTATAATTATTGAAATAAAAAACGTGCCTTTGGGCAAAGCGGGTTGGGGAAAGGGAGCATAGGATTGATTCATACATTTATTTATAATTTCTTGACTCGTGTGCTGACTTTGATTTCTATTTCAAAAGGATAAGTATAACTTTAAGAAGTTATTTTATAGGATGGCAATTAATTAGTCTATTTATTAAATCAGTAATTTCTTTATGTTTTACTAGCAAAAATACACGGCGTTGTCTGGGTCAGTAATAATTGTGAGAAACAATCACTACTTTCATCGAGCTTCTTCCTTACCCATAAAAGTAAAGTAGCAATAAATATAAAGAACGAAATAGTATTCAGTTAGAAACGAAAGCACGACATTTAAGCATATAAAAATTTGAAGAATTTCCAAAATATTAACTAACAAAGACAAATATCACTAAAAAACCGTCCGCTTTATTTATTTAATTAAATATTACACACACATACTCAAAAAATAAATAAATAAATAAAATAAAAAGAAAGCTCTCTACTATGTTTCCTGAAGTTTGCAAAAAGTAGTTTCAAAATATTTAAATAACTTTAAATTCATGTTTGCTCCGGAGAAGCCTTCATTCAAAACTTCAATTATTATTACAGTTAATATTGCTGTTGTAAGCCAACGAATTTTTGTAACAATGGGTTTTATATTTAATCATTTAATGGGGAAATTACATGAAATTTACTGTTTACCATCATAACTTTTTTAAACAAAGTTTTTTTAGAAATAAATTATAGCCTATGTTGCTCCCTGATAATGTAGCTATCTGTGGTGAGAAAATAGTTAAAATCGGTCCAGTAGTTTTGAATTTTATCCCGGACATACTTACATACAGAAGTAGCCATTTATGTATACAGAAAAACAAATGTGCTGACTTTAAATTGGATAAGTACAACTGCTTTATATTTTTTGTTTAATGATAGGTAGCTAGTCAGCTATTTGAATCATTTATAACTTCATATTTGATTGGCAAACATATCAAATCACAATTAGATAAGCTTATCCACTTTGAACTCCCTGGTAGGGCATAGTAGGTTTTTCAAATGTTTGTAAAAATTGATAATAAATAAATATTGGGTTTGAAATAATACAAAAATCACTTTTAGTTTTGAAGTTTAAAACCCTGCTAGGAAATAAAACCGAAATTGTTGCGATAAAAATCCAAAACTAACAATTTTCGAGCGTTCTTCGAAAATCTACCCGCTTTGGGCCACCCTTCCCTACATAAAATATTAAAACCTTCTTTTTTTGCGTTTGTATGGAGGAGGGGTGACACCAAAAACTACCGCCCCGGGTGTCACCCGTGCTAGGTACTCCACACACACACACACACACACACACACACACACACACATATATATATATATATATATATATATATATATATATATATATATATATATATATATATATATATATATATATATATAGATAGATAGATAGATAGATAGATAGATAGATAGATATATAGATAGATAGATAGATACTTATTTAAATACATGTGCGCGTGTGGGTCTGTGTACGTGTGTGGTGTGTAATGACATTACCTACTCATCCGTTTCCAAATCTCAGGACTGAAACAATACTTCTATTAAGAGCAAAAAAGGTTCCAAACTGGTAACTTTTTTTCTCTTAAAAGTTCACTTTTTCTGCCAAATAAATATTTAACTCTGCTGCTAGTGTCTTAAATCAATATTTACTTACTGTGTTGCGTTAAAGACAACATTTGCCTGTGATAAAACGTTTACCCCAATAAAAGAATAAAGAACCAAAGGAACAATAAAGATCTCATTTTTTGCCACCTTACAGCTTAATTGCTAAAAGGATTTTGTTTTTTAACGTATTTATTTTACAAAAATGCAAAGTAATCTTCTTCGTGTCTTTTTTACCGCCAACTAGCTTTCTTCTTTCTTCTTTATTACCGTATTTACGAACTGAAGATTCGGGAAATAAAAATCGGTTTTTTATTTGAACTGTTTTTGAATAGCTTTTAATTGTCTTTAATGAACAGTCTCGGTAATTGGTTTTAGAACTTCCCAGAATTGTTTGTTAGGACTTGGTAAGTTTATGCTTTTCTTTCGTATTAGTTGTGTTTCAATCTGCGATGTGTAACATTAAGAAAAGAAATGTAACGTTTACGGAAATCTCGAAATTAAAATTATTTTATTGCAATTTTCATAACGGTATTCAATGTCCATAACAGCCATGTTCTTGAGACACATTAGAGATGAAATCTCAGTTGCTAAAAAAAGCATAGCTCTTGTATCAACTACGACGACCGCTTTCTCATTTCATTTTGTGAATTATTAACTTTCGGCACTAAAACCTTTGCAGAATAATCAAAGTTGATAGTTATAGAAAATAGAAACAGTTGCTGCTCCAAAAGCCCCCAATATATGGTCCAAGGGTGACGCATTCAACTAAAGCAGATGCATTTATTTCGAATGATCTGCTGCAGTCATTTTAAAAATGTTGGGGATAAGTCTTTGTTTTGACACCGTTGTCTAATCCTACAACTCGATATTAAGATTTTTCTCAGTTTTCTCTTATTCAACTTGCAATTATAAAAAGGCACAATAAATGCGAAAGGCATTTAGATTTCTTACAAAAACTAAAATACAATGTTGCAAAAACGCTTTAAAATTTTGTTCATCTATAGGAATTTTTTCTATTCCGTTTCATACTGCAAAAGTTTCTTACATAAAAAATTTCCCACCGCTGCAACACTCGCGCTATTTGTTTAATAGTATTCGGTTTTTTCAAAGTTTCTCCCTTCGTCATACTTCTAGCAGCATGATTTTTCTTCTAATTCAAATTTGAAGATATATCCCAGTTTTTCTCAAACATCAAGTTCAAATTTTATTGTTATACGAAATAGCTGTACAATGCTATTTATATCTTACTAGCAACACTCGCACGACGTTGCCCATGCTAGGAATTTAATGGAAGTCCGCTGAATAAAAAAAAACCCCGATCCCTTCCATCCCTTCTGATGTGAAATGATCATTTTTCTTCAACTAAAATGCGTACACACATTTTCAAAAGCCTATTAGAGTCTCTTAGGAATTTAAAACTATTCGCCAAAACACATAAAAAGATTAACATTAGCTTTAAAACTCAAAATGATCCTTCAACTGTATAGTTTATCTTTTAACGCGCCCAGTAAACACGCTACCTGCCCTTTAGCGAGTGAAGTGTTTTTTTTCTGCAATTTAAAATGTTTCGCCAAATAAAAAATACTATAATAAAAACGTAAGAAAGTATAAAGAACAATCACCGTTGAATAATATGACAAATGAAATTATTTACTAAGATAAGTAACTATCTTCAGTTATAAGAACAAAAACAAACGTTGTAGAAATAAGGAAAACAAAACCCAATAGAAACATTTTATCAAAATCAAGGTATGTACCTGAATATCGAAAAAAAAAGCATTCAAAAATCAGTTTGCTGACCACAACAGTCTCACAATAGCGTAGCTATCGACTCGACACTGTCGGCCACCGCCCACTCGAGTTAACTTACCTCGCCATCTATTAGGAATTCATGGAACTAAATAATTACTTAAACATTTGATTTTCAATAACAAATATTTTGGGAACAAGGTCGAACTGGGTAAAAAGTATTCTATGTCCGTCTCCTGGTTTTAAGCTACTATCCCACCAATTTTCAGCCACATCGGTTCAGCCGTTCTTTAGTTATAAATACTGTAACTAACACGACTTTCTTTTATATATATATATATATATATATATATATATATATATATATATATAGATTCACTTTGTTCACACAGACACATTACATTGCTTTGATGAACTTTTTAAGAATGTAATCTTCGCAAACTTTTTGCCTGGAACACAAATTTTCGAAGAAGAAAATTTTTAAAAAAAAATAGAGAAATGAAAAAAAAGTCAAAAATATTTTTTAAAAATGTTTAAAATATTTTGGCACAACTGATGAGGTAGAAGAAATTAAATGGATGATCTGATATTTTATCAGATTATGTTGACATGTGCGAAAATATACCTTCTGGTTTTGAAGAGATAGATCGTAAGACACTTGAAGGATTTGTTCTGATAGAATTTGCTATCAAACAGAAATACTTTTATATTGGAACTGATCTAATGGTAGCTGATAACGATGGAGACTTGTACATTAGTTTTTTTTCCACAATAGTAAAACAATTTTGACTGTTTTTATTTAGTCATCTGTACGAGATGTTGCACCCGTTCCGAATAAAAATATTAAGTTGTTGATAATAGCTCCGACAAAAAGAAATGATACAAAGAGAAATCAATATTTTTTGCGGTTTGAAAATTAAATTTTTCTTCAGATGTGCGATGAAATTTTAATCTTTTTTTTTCATTATGATTTAATTTTTATTTTAAGCGTTGAACATATTATGTTTCACTCATCCCCATATGCTGTCTCTCTGTGCCTTGTAGGGTAACGACCCCAGTAATTGGCACTTTAAAAGTTTGTCCTTAAACTGACCTCTGTTTTCGTTACTTAGAAAAACATATTCACTTGCTCATATTTTTGTACCGAAGAATGCACATCTGTACATTTATTTAGTTCATTAAAAGCAAAAATATCTAAATAGATATTTTTATAAAAATATATGTTTAACAAGTTACCGAAATCACCAGTAATTGGCACCTGATACCCCAGCGTATGACACCTTGTGATCCAGTGATTGGCACATATTAATAGAACTGGAAAAGCACTTTTTTTTTTTTACTTTTAGATTACACACGATACTCCTATTGCTGTCCTTTGCGGTCTTACACTCGAAATAATGGATACTTTTTACCCGGAACTTCATTGGTTAAAAGTCTTTACCGATGGATTTTTCTTACCTGATCACCCTAATGCGGGTGATAGGAGTGTTTTGCGACTTATTTGCTTTTTATGTCTCAGTGGGCACTATTAGGACAGTTTATGATGGTGAAGTTAATGCGATCTGCGTCGCACTTGAACAACTTTTATGTTTCAGCGATAATTTTTTTTCAAATGCTGCATTCTTTCTGATTCACAAGCTGCTCTCCATTCAATAAAATGAATGGACAGCCCATCTTTTGAAGTTATACTGAAATGTCATAACTCTATTAAAAAGCTACAACAACTTGGTAAATCTGTCGTTTTCCAATGGATCTATTCTCATTGCGGAATTAAGGGAAATGAAATAGCTGACACTCTGGCTAAAAAGGGAACCACTATTCAGCAAATTATTACTATTCCGGTCCCATACTCAACTTTAAAACAAGTGTTTAAAAGTAAAGCCTTCGACAATTTCCGCTCTCAACTAATGGAAAAGGTATATCTAACAAAAAATGGAAAGACTCAACCCAAATAGTATTCCCGACTGACCACGCCAGGAAGTAGTTGTTGTTTTCCGACTTACCGTTGGACATGATTGCCCTAATGCCCACTTACTCAGGATCAACCTGACCCCTGATCCTTATTGTCCCCATTTTCTTCAGTGCAGAGCGACACTGAGAGGCT
The DNA here is from genome assembly GCF_026930045.1 of Uloborus diversus. Classification (NCBI taxonomy): domain Eukaryota; kingdom Metazoa; phylum Arthropoda; class Arachnida; order Araneae; family Uloboridae; genus Uloborus; species Uloborus diversus. Next base: position 146,855,450 of record NC_072731.1, read on the forward strand.
AGGAGAAGAATGAGGAAATGACTATTTTTAACGGACTTCAAAAAGGAGGCGGTTATCAGTTCATACCGTAAGTATGTTTTTTTTTTTTTGTTTTTTTGTTTTTTGTTTGTCCACTCACAGTGTCTCGCCTAGTGAACCGATTTTGATGATTCTTTTTTTAATGGATAGGGGATGGCTCAACTTAGGTCCCATTATTTTGTTTGACCATATTTGTTCTTTAGGAAAAAAGTTATGGGCGAAAAACATTAAATTTCATGCAATTTCCCTATTAAATGATTAAATTTAAAACCCATTGTTATGAAAGTTTGGTGCCATACGACAGTAACATAAATAGTAATTGAAATGATAATTTTGAATGAAGGCTTCTCTGAAGATCATCAAGTTTCTTCAGGGGGGATATTTCGATAATCGGGAATCTGGCGCTGTCGTCTCATTTTTGGCGTAAATAATTTTATTTTGGTAACCCTGCTGATTTATAGAAACCCTATGTGAATTATCCAAATCTTCCCTTCTTCAGTGTTATTGCTCTATAGTGGGGGTAAACCTAACCTGGAAGCGAGGCGATGCAGTGATTAGGATCTGCTTAGCCTTCACAATGCTACCATTAGGTTTCCCTCAACTGCAGTAGTATTTTTATCGTTATCATCTATGCCAATAACAGATGATTGGGGCTAAGAAGATACAGGATTGCATCATGAGCAACTTAGATGCTGTGAAATGTAAATTAGTTAGGAAAAACGTAATGATTAAATGGTTACAATTAATTTAACTACACATGAATTAAAGAGAGGAACAAAGATAAATTTTTAGTGTCAATCGCTTAAAGTTTAACGCGTGTTTATAGTTTTTTTAGTATGGAGCATTTTTATGAAAAAAATAAGGTGAAGTTTTGTGATGGTAACTTCTTACTATTTCTGAAATAATTACATTTACACTAAAAAGAATGAAACAAAAAAATTTTGAAAAAAAATAGAACCAACTTCAAAATTGCTCTAAAAAGTGAAATAATTTTATTCTTTAAACGCCATCGATAATGCTTTTAAACATAATTTTTGAAGTTGGCGCAAAAACGATAGATAAAATCATTCACAGCCATAACTCAACTACAACTATAAATTTAACCAGGCCCAGTTTCTTCACTATCACATACATTATGCATTGATGACATCATATTTGAATAACGATATGAATGTTTCGTTCGTAACTTTGGATGCTTTTCTGAAAAAAATATGAACGAAACATGGTTACACTGGACTTTATCTATCGTTTCTGCGCCAACTTCAAAAATTATGTTTAAAAGCATTATCGATGGCGTTTAAAGAATAAAATTATTTTTCACTTTTTAGAGCAATTTTGAAGTCGGTTCTATTTTTTTTTTTTCAAAATTTTTTTATTATGTTCATTTTTTTGTTCTTTTGTTTTGCAAAGCTTTTTACTTTTGTCAAACCCCCACTGCCAATGGAAATAAAAAAATTAAAAAAAATTACATACAAATATTATAATCATTAGAAACATGATTAATGTTAATTTAAACTAGGTAATTTTACATAAATTAATGTTAAATCACACATCTTGATGTTAAAGAAGTATTTTAGAGAAACAAAAATAAATTTGGAGTGTCACATGAAAAAAATATTGAGATTATTGCTGTTTCATCATTCGGTATGCAGTTTCGATTTTACGAATTATAAATGCCTCCAGATAAAAAGGAACTTGACCTGATGATTCTAAGGAATCATAAAAAATTAAACTGTTCTCTACAGTCGCAATACCTGACTGTGATGACCAAACATATTGGTTTTTGATTGTTTCTCTTAAAAATTTAAAAGTAGATTTTGTAGGATTCAAATGAATAGTACAACCAAAAAAAAAAATAAAAGTTTGCTGCAAATGTTTTAGAAATCAAACTAGTGATACATTGATCAACACATTAGTAACTATTGGCTCATGTGCCAATAAATGGGGACTAGCAAAACTGAAGAGCCACTAAATGGCATCTATCATTTCTTCAAAAATCCAAAAACGGGCAAACAATATGTTTCTACCCACTTGAAGTAACACCTTTCAACTAAACAAAACTTTTGACAACCAAAATTTAAAATATATTTTAAGTCCGATTTTAATGGATTGATAAACATGCTTCCCTTAAGCTAGAAAATACACAATCCACAATTGTTTCTCTTTCCTGTGCACTGCTATCATTTAATAACATGAATTTAAATTACACTCTGTAAAATAAATGTACATTCAGTTAGTATATAGCCTTTTACTTCTAAAAGATGGGATATGAATCTTATTCTAGGACATTTTTGTTTGAAGTGCCAATCACTGGTGACCTGCCAATTATTCGGGTGTTTCCCTACGCTGTCTCACTTTATCCCATGCGTCTAGTACAGTGAGACAAAATTTAAGTTTCCTTTTTTTTATATATTATCTCAAAAACTTTAAGTAGTAATGAAATGTTTTGTGCCTTTTAAAAGTTTGTATTCTAAAGATGCATTAAATATCCATGTTAGAAGTTTTCTTGTAGAACCTAAGTTTTCAAACAACGAGACATAAAATGCCTCGATTAAAACTTGCCCCGAACACGGGGCAAGTTTACGCATCGAGTGGAGCACGTTTATGCATAGTAAAAATGATAATAAGGAATAAGTGATATGGATATTTAACCAAATGTAAATGTTTTATTTCTCTTAAAACATTTAGAAAATTAGAAAATTGCAAATAATTAATTAAAGAACATTTTATTGGCTAAACTAAAATCATAGGGCTTATTACTAATTAAAAACAGAAAGTATCAGGTGATCTTCTTCATCACTGTTAGATTATACTAACAAAAATAAAGTATTCCTTTTCGCATACTTGTCATGGGACTGCGTTTTGACATCTAAGACATTAAATCCTGTCTTGTCCTTTTTTAGATTGGTTGTGTGCTTTCAAACAATAGATGCAAGCACAATTTTCTACTTCATTAACAAATTCGTTTATTAATTTCCTTTTTACAGAGTGTACTAACTGATCCCCTGTCGCAGGTTTTGGTGCCCAACATTTTTCTTTGATTTCTTCTATTTCTGCTTCAATAGAAACTTGTAAATTTTAAAGTAATTTCTCCTTTATTTTGTTCTGCCCATTTTGTTTTTTTCTTTGTAGCTTCTAACTGCTCTTGTCTGAGGGCTTCTTTATTTAGAGTATCAGTAAGGGAAAAAAAAGAGAATGCTCTCAATCCTTTCTTGGTGCTTAAGTTTTGGTCCTACTTTTTCAAATGGTCTCAACTGGGGTAGTTCCGATGTGGCGATGTGGAAGATCTAGTGTGATTAATACTTGGATTATCGATAAGCCTTTTCATTATTTGACATCTAACGTGGTTCTGTTAGTGTTTTGAACGTAAAATCATACCATCTTTAAAATGAAGGAAATGTATTGCAAGCTGAATAGTGTATAAAGCTAAAGCTGAACAGGCATGAAGACAACACTATATGATTGTACGCTGTAAGAAACAAATCTGCTACTTAATTAAAAATGAATGGTGATTTTCAAACCTAAATAACCTGAAAATACTAAAGGTTTGAGACAGTACAGAGCGAAAAAAAGCATCCGGGGCCAGTTTAGAAGTAAAACAGAGTAGTAAGACACAGTAAGAAGGTGCATAAATGTGTCCCGATGAAACTGCGTAAACGTGCACCGTCGGCAAGTTTGGATTTATTTTTAACGTGCAACAAAATTTAATAACTCTTCTGTCCATACAAATACGATTCTTAAAGAAAGGATGAAATTCCGCTATTTTTTATACATTCATTTGTTTTTAACGAAGTTTTATTTATTCACAATAAGCTTCAAAACGTTCAACACAAAATTTACTCGCCTCGGTAGAAAACAGATTTTTTTTATCCACGTGCCTAACTGAAGCTCGACTGATGCTCAAAAACTCGTGAGAATATTTGCTAGGGAGTAGCATCAATCTGGTATGACTGTTGACTCTCCATTCATAACTCGTTTTTAAAAAAGGGCACTGCGTAAATTTACCCAATGCGTAAACGTGCCCTGGTCTACCCTACAATATATTTTAAATTATTTGAATCAAAATTTTTATTCCTATTTTAGTTACTAGAAAACTATAGTATCAGTTTTGGGATAGAATGATAATAACGATGAGGATGGAAGAGTTGTTAAAATTGTGGATGAAAATTCATAAGTTTCATTCGTATTTTTTTCAAAGAACGCTTATTAATTAAATCTTATATTTTATTTATTTGTAAATTTACGTTTTGAGCAACAGATTGCATTTTTGTTTGTAAAATAGCATGCATTATTTTGCATAATAGCGCATCACATGAAAATTAATATAATTTTTGCATTAGTAGTTTACAAATGAATAAAAAGAACACTTTATTTAAAAATATTTTCTAACGATTCAAAAAATGCACACGTAACTGTTCAAGTTTTCAAATCTCTCGGCACTCCTGGAGTAGGAGAAACTGGGGAGGTTTGACCCACTTTACAAAGGTATTTTTTTTTAAAAAGTTTCCGTAAGAAAAATTCCCAGTTGAATTTTTTTGAAAGGAAATATATCTGAGCAACTTTTTACATTGCTGTTTTTTATTTAAATTAAAAATTATTTATTTTATTTACGATTTTTCAAGTTTCCAAATTGGGGCTAACCTCCCCACTTGAGGGAGGTTTGACCCACCATGACGGGCATCACTATGGTGGGTCAAACCTCCCTCAAGTGGGGAGGTTTGACCCACCATAAGGGAGGTTTGACCAACAGAGGTTTATACTGAAATGTTAATATGTCTGATTTATAGCTATTATATGATACAAGCAAAATTACATCAAAAGAAAAACCATAAACTTTTTTAATAACATGAGAATATTTCACGTTTCTACTCACTGTTTGAACACAAGTGTAATCTTCATTTTACTGTTTGCTTTTTTAAAAATATTTTTATAGACATTTTCTTACTCTTTTTCATGTTATGCATTTTTTCTACCTCAGCTTTGACAGGGATGTCTGTTAAAATTCTAGACGTGATCCGTTTTCTACCTCCTTTGACTTTTCTAGGTCTTGCTTGGCAAAAGGGGGGGGGGGGCGGCAGTTGTTCAGGTGTTACGAGTTGTGAATTGGATTAATAAGATTCTGTGTGGGATGAATATCTTAATAAGTATATTAAGCAAAGGAGAAAAGCAAATTTCAGTTGTGTTTAATTTCATCAGGATTATTCACAAACAGGAAGTGTTTCAAATGGCTATTATCTATATGTAAAGTGACTTGAATTACAATTTAAGAGCAACATTTATTTCATTTGAATTAAACACAGAGGTTTCACCCAGGTCAAAACTCCCGTAACTCACGTGGGTCAAACCTCCCTTAATACCCATTTTAGAAAATATAATAAAATACGTATTAAAATAAATCGTGAATTTAAATAGTAACTATACAGGCTTTTAGCACATTAAACATAGTATATAAAAATGCAAATTACTTCTGTAAAAGTGAATGGCAAATCGCACAGAGGAGATGAACTTGCAACGAAAAATTTTACTTTTTTGCGTGAAAAATTATTATGCGTGGTTTCTTCTTAATTGCACTTCAAATTGGCTAAAAAAAGGAAACAGCTCTTGATTTCACTTTATATCATGCTGCCCTCCGGTGCAAATGTATTCAAATATGAAAATGACGGGGTCGGTCAAATCTCCCCAGTCTCCCCTATCTTTTTCTTTCTTATATTATTAATAGTACTTTTTTAAGCACCATTTAATTTATTGTTGTCATTTGTATTATTTGTTTATTTTTAGAAGGAAAATTATTAAAATGAACTTAAAAAGTTTCACATTACATTAGTTTTAACATCCTCTTTTATTCATTGAAATACTTTTACATAGTAAATAACATGAGTACAACTATTTCCAACAGCGGTATTTTTTGAGCTAAATTATTGTTATACATCAACTTCAATTGCTTTCTATAAACAATCATAATTCTCTATTCTACAATCGCTAAAGATTTTTAATCGATAGAGATGAAGGTAAGTTCTACGTTAAGAAAGAAATTTCTACGATTAGTTGTGTTTATGCTGATTGGTTGAGAAAGAAATAAGCGTTTTCTTAAACCTCCCAAGAGTTGCTTGACTCTTCTTTTATCAGACAAAAATAAAAGTACCAAATTATGTCCTTAATATATTTTCCATTATTATCGAAAGGAAAGTTATTATGTCTGCTTATTGGGTAATGTAATATTTAAACAACATGTTGAGCGAAAATAATGCATGATGTTATTGAGAGTATGTGAAGAGTAAACTGTTTTATGTGTGAGTGATGCAAATCCCCTGGCACAAAACAGTTTTACATTAAATGTTTCGTACTCATAACTCATTGTCTTCTGAATATTGTTTAAAAAAATGAGAGTACTTCTCATTTTTCGAACAACAGTTTAATATTATCATATATTGTGTTTCTTTTTACTGAAATTACTGAAACGCGGTAATAACGGTATGTTAGACTACTACAGTACTAGTGTAGTAATGGTACGTTAGGCTACTACTAATATAGTAACGGTATGTTAGACTACTACGACAACCCAAATTCAAAATAATAGAACACTTTCCACTTTTTGGAAAAAAGTTTATTCTAACCAAATATAAGTGCAAATTAAATATTTAAATGAACGTGCCACATTTCTTAGACTTTAAAGTGTGCATTTCATTTTAAATATACTCAATTAAGAATAATCTTAGACAGAATAATAAAAAAGTTTATAGTGATGAAGATTTGCATTGAGTCAAAAAATTAGAATATTCAAATTAAAGAGGGAAAAAAAACACTTAAAAAAAAACAATCTCAATGCTAGAAAGCGTCATTTTTTAATAGATTCAATGCTTTAATCCTTTCTCACACGGATTCTACCACCTGTTAACATTAATCGTTTCTGAAACTAATTCCATACCCTCTTCAATGCGGTATCGAGCTCAATTTTGTTGGCGGACACCAGGTCTTGAACCGATTTCTTTAGATTTGAAGATACCACAAATTCTTGATCGTATTGAGATTGGTAGAGTTGCTTGACCTGTTTAATACCAAAATTCCTCTTTTTGTTTAAAATATATGAGTCAAGGGTAGAATTTCTTCCCTAGTGCCTAATATAGAAAAGGCACAATCGTTAATAAATAAAACTAATGTAATTTAGCGTCTCCATATAAATCCACAGTTTTTTTTTTTTTTTTTATAAAATTAAACATTACCACAGTTTAATACAACTTTATAAACATCAATACGATCCGAATTGCAAAACATTTTTTTCTTATCCATTAAAAGTTGGTGAAAAATAATAATAAAAATCATGAATTTAGTCATTAGGGAGCAAATTGAAAATGCATTTTTTGTTGATAAATGAACTTTTTATTTTCTTCATTGTGAATTTCTGTTACTATTGAATTATAAGACAAATAAAAGCGTTATAAACATTTAAATGCAGATGCATCAATCACTCTTTGAATTTCATTTAATTCAGAAATTTAAATATATTACCGCGCAAAACTTACGCGCTAAAATACGCAGACAAATCCTACAGAAGCTTACCTCTTAGAAATAAATGCAATCTCTCACCCTTCCCCAACCCGAGTGAAACTGACAGATGGACATTCGCAACCCGTTCGAGATAAGCTCCTGAGCCCACCCCCGCGAACGAGCGACAAAAATATCTATCGATCTACGAAATTCTGGTCTATCAAACATACATTAACGCGAGGGGTCACGTGACAGAGAACGGAGCATTTACCGTTACGGTCGTAGCAATTAGCTCAAAAGCGAAAAGTTGTGTGCGTCCGATACGATAACTCTCCGGATGCATGTTCCCATTTCCCTATCTATGATGTAATTCCGTCATCAAACCCTGACTGCAGCTCCAAGTGGTGCGGGGAGAGGATCCTAATTACTGTAGAAACTAAAGCCGTAGGCGACGACCGCAATTTCGAAACCTGGAAATGAATACAAAGTGCTGTTTGTTATTACCTGGTCGCTGGAACACAAAACGACTTAAGTCAACGTCGGCCTGAAGAGCGGTTGACTCTTATCCGAAAACAATATTTTAATAGAAAAATGTCCAAATTTTTCTTTGTTTAAAAGTTTGAAAAAATCTATATGAGGCGTCTAAATTCCTTATTTAAACGATTTTCATACATAAATAATTATATAACAACTATTTATAGTAAAAGCATTGAAAACGTCACAAATTTTACATGCAAAAAGAATTTTACGCACAAAAAATTTTTCATCAGGATTAATTTTCGTAATAACGACGGGTTCGCGAAAATTAAAACCTCAGGAAAATAAGTAGTTTACAGTATATAACTGTTTTTTCTTTTTAATTTTTTAATTTAAATTTTTGGAAAACTCAAAATCATGTAATTTATGCAGTACATTTTGATAAGGTTCCAAATTGTTTACTACTTTTTAAAAACTTGTAACTCGTGCTCTCCTCAAAGGACTCAGATTTATAAGTTTGACTTAGTTCCAGGTTCTAATATGTTACCGTGAACGACCAAAGTTGGAGAATATCGACTTTAACCGGTGCATGTTCACATCTTGCGAATACGTCGATGAAAGACGGGACTCTTACATAGGACAGGACAGGACAGATTAGATTCTTGCACTTTCGAGTTATCACCTTTGTATATCGACAAATACAGGTATGTTGTAATGGAGGTCGAAAACGTGAAGCCTAGTGAAATTTTTCTATAGGGTAGCGAATTCCGCGCCTTACCATATGATTGGCCACTCCTTTCTGAAAGAGAAGCAGAAATATTACGTTATCTCTTCGTGACGTTATCTCGTCGAAATTCGGAGTAGAAAATGCAGATCTCCAATAAATTTAACCGTCACTATTATATTAGTTCACGGTGGATGCCGGCATTCTAGTAGTTTTATAAACATACTTTTCAACAAAAAGTATTTCTTTTCTGGAATAAGAGAGAATGCGTTGCATTGAACTTTCAGTGTGTTCTTTTTGCAATTAAGTGTAAGAATTTCAAACTGATAAAACTTATCCTCAAAGCTCTGTTTGATAAAAGACGCATCAAAATTTCCTAAAGCACAAAAAAGTAACTTTTATGGAACTTGTAAGAAAAAAAAATCACAGTAAAAAATAAAAAATCCCTTTATTTTAAGTTTTATGAATCGACTTTTTTTCTTTCGAAAACTGCAGCTAAAACAAACCATCATTTTAAAAAAGAGCGGGAGCGATCTACAATGTAATTTAACGGGACCCGAATAAAACCCCGAAAAAATATATTTCGAAAGCTCTTCATTAACAGCTATTAAAATCTATTTCAGAGCCTCTTTAAACAAGAACTATTTTTATGCTCGAAATCAGGGTTGCTTTTATAGCCCACTCAAAAAAAGCAATAAAAGATTAAAAAGGAAATGCTTAAACATAATTCACCGGCGTTTTTAGAGAAATTAGTACATCGTAAAAAAAGAGAGCTATTAAGTTTTTAAAGCTAACAAAGAACTCATTTTGAAGTTTTTACTGTAGCGTTTTGCTATGGGTAAATATTGTTTTTAACGCCACTCCATGTCTAAATATTGATTTAAGCAACCAACGTATGAGTTTGACTGTTTAAACAGAAAAAAATAAAAAGAAGGCATAAACAAATTTTTTTTCAATATGTTAAAGATTTTTATAAACATTTTGTTCGCTTGATTTCGGAGAAATTCTTGTCAATATTTATTCATCCCTAATGTACCATGATAATTTCAAATCAAGTAATAACCACATCTTTACTGTAAGTAGTAAGAATTTGTACACAAAACCACATTTGTTACATCAATATATAAAGTGTGAATAACTTCTGTCTCTTTTCCAACATGAAAATCATTTTTTTCTTCTTCTTTTTAATAGTAAACGAGTGAGAACATCATTGTTAATTTTTATCAGATTTTTTTCAGACGATTTGAGTGAGTAGCTTGCCAATTTCACCGTTTTAATTCTTTTGGGGGATCGAGTTCATGTCAAAGATTCTGGAAATTATCCCTGACTAGTTCTGCAATTTTCACTGAACAAAAGCGAATCCTGAATTAAGAGTTTCCGTCGATAACACCAACAATGTGGCAAAATATACCACAAACTTTGCTTCGACGTGCTAATGTTTTCACCCGAAGTTGGAGAAAACATTTGTAGTAAACAAAAATAGCGCAAAAATTGAAATTAATCAAGTATTAAAAGACACAAAAGTCACAGGATTATGTAACAATGATATCTCCGATTCTATTTCAAACAACAAAACAAGCAACAACAGGTCAACAGCTTTTAGAATCGCTTTCCACACATTCGTAGAGTTACTTATTTAAAGAAACTATAATCGTATACAAACAATAAGTAAAGGGATAGATCCAGAATTACTGACGAAGAAACTGCATCCTATTCTCAGCGTAGCTCAAGATTGTCTAAAAAAATAGCTGATTCTGAGTACTATGGTGAAAATTCATGATTTTGCGCATTGGCGGCTGGTGCACCAAAAAAGTGGGGGGTCAAAATAAGTAAGGCGGTTTGGAGGCGGTACTCCTGTTTTTTTTTTTTTTTTTTTGTTAAATTAGGCTGCATTATTGGATTTTAACAGTACTGGTTAGAAGACCTCTGAAAGTATGGAACATGGCATCAAAAGTTAGGATGGATGGCCACCGTAAGCTTCCACTTTCCAATTAAAAGTTCTATTCTTCTGAAAAACTATAAAAAAGTCCATTTTCATGAAAAAAAAATCAATCCACTCCGTAAAAAATCCTATTTCATTACTCAAATTTCCTTCCTGCCTTTAATATATCAAAGATATGATTGAAACTGTAAAGCAGGGGGGGGGGGGGACTTCATGTCGGCGAAATTGCGGAGACACCAAAACACCAAAAAGTGAGGGGGCAAGGACCTTTTACTTTTTCAATCACCCCTTGCCGCCCCCGTCGTACGAACCTCCAATGGTTTTGTGTGTGTGTGTGTGTGTGTGTGTGTGTGTGTGTGTGTGTGTGTGTGTACGTGCACGTAGCAAACTGTGTTATGATTGCTAATTTAATAATCATTGTCAATTACGCTAACTATCCATTCACTTCCAAACTCTTCCGTGGCTTTTCCTAGCATCACAAAGGTATCTAAAGCAGCACCCTCTCTCCTCGAATCACTTTCATAACTATTGCTTCAGTTCTGATCTCTAATCAGCCGCTTTGGGGCAAAACCCGGATGCTATTTCCGTAATATCCCACCAGTGCGGGCCTATCAAGAAGCCCTTTCGCAATATGCATCAGCAAGACCCTCTTCCGAAAATCGCTCTTCAATTTATGTTGGGCATGTGAATTGTAGCAATTAGCTCTTCCTCAATAAAAGCAATTAGCCAGCGTTTCCCTGCATATTCTTATGCGTCATATGATGCCTACTTAACTGAAAGGGCCTTCATGGTTGTGGTGAATAATTGCAATCACTTGCGATCCGGAAGTTTAGGCCGTATTGGAGAGCGGGATTTGGGGCAATTAGTTCTTGAACCTGAAATATCCGAATTAGGAAGAGAGAGAGAGGAGGATAGCGAAGAGCGGATCATTTAGAATTGAATGACATTATTATGAGATGGGTATTGATGGGGTATACACGCGCTTGCTTCAGGAAATATCACAAAACGGAACATTTATATGGAAGTAATTTGAGGGCACAGGAGAAAGATAAGCAGCGATATTGTATAGAATATATTCTTGCAACAAGCAATGTCAGACCGGTTTCCTAAATAAATTGATATTATTTAGTGTTAAACTTTAGATTGCAACTCAATTTTTATGCTTAAAAGTAATGAATGGACGTTTTACCAGGTTAATTACTAGAATGTATCCGAATAGTAATAACTCAAGTCCATTCTAATGAATTTTGTAATGTTCAGTTTTTGGAGTATAAGGGGTTGAAATATATTCTGCAAAGATTTGATTTAACAAAATCTCGATAAAATTATAACAATGCGAATCATCCTGCATTTTGGCACATTCAAATCAGATTAAAAGACTTTACAAAGACTATATGTTTTACATTCAATTACTATTTGATAAAAAAAACTCTATTTTCATAACACATATGAAACAGCTCAACGTCTACAGAGTTTAAATTATCTAAAATTTTTAGTTCCTCACTAGTAGCTATAACACTGGTAACATAATGTTTTGATTGCACAATTCAAACTTCCAAAACTTTTCCGTCATCAACAGTATTCATATATTATTACATGTAAAATATTCTTCCTTTACGCCTACCGAGCAATCCCTGGTCCAGCACCCTCAGAGGTTTCGTTTCACTTGGAAGACTTTGTGACTACGAGCATATTTAACGTCCCCCAGTCATTAATGAAAACGGTGGGTCTTCGACTGGCTAGGTCGACCGCTAGACCGTTGCCTTACCGATCAGGCCACCACGGTCCAATGTCGACCACCGGTAGTTCACTGGAAATATTCGGTCTTCCACCGATGTCTTTGGTATGTGAATGTTTGAAAGTTTATATATTCACCGTAACTTACAACAGAGAAAGCTTGCGGAAAGAAAAAGAGCGAAGTAATTAGAGAATGCCCTGAACCTTACCTAGAAATGTAATCTGAAGAATGCTTCTTAAATATTCTTACTTTAGTTACCTTTCCCGGCTTAAACAGCCCTACTTAAGTTGCTTTAAATACTCCAAGCACGTGAGACAGCTCAGAAATTTATGAAAACCTCAATTGATTTAAGGGGTCGCTCTTGGCCGCGATTCAGCAATTAACCCAATGACTGATGATGCATCGTTTTGGAGAAAAAGTAGAGAGGGGAAAAAAGTTGCTTTAAGTCCATTACACGTTTCGTGCTCCTTATCATGTCATACTGCCAAGCAAAACAAAGGGTCCTTTGTGAGCTACTTGGCAATCTCATATATTCCTCAACTTCCTATCTTGACAAGCATTAAGTTCTAACGAGAGAAGGGCATTTTTCTTTGGTTTTTCCTCTTTGCTGGTAAAGGATGGGAGAAGGAAAAAGGACCTTTCAGTAATTCTTTATTAATTCTGCTTTTAGAATGCAGCATCATGTTAAATTTGGCGGGTTTTTTCTCTAAGAAATTTAAAATACTTTTGATGTTATATTCGTTAAGCTTTGCCACGCGTTCGTCAGGTTTACCGGGAAAATGGAGAAAATTTCTCATGATATAAAAGTAATAAATGAGGACGAGCTTTTTTTTAACTTTTTGTATTTATTTATATTGCTCTTTTTCGGATTTTAGAATTTTGCTGTTGAAAATGCTTGGCGATTAAAAAGATTGTGCAGTAGAAATTGCATGTATTATTATTTATATGATAAGTGTTACTCAATGAAGTCAGAAAACTTAGTCTTAATTATCCTTAATTATTCATTACTTGTGGCTGCATTTAACATAATTGATTCACCACTAAATTACTGTATTGATATATATTTATTTCTTTTCATTGAACTTTATTAGCTTTACTGGTTATTACATGTTTTAACATTTTATTCAAGAAATATTAAAATTCATTTATTTATCATTATTGTTTGCTTGAACACGGGGTCATGGCACAGACAAAGCCATTAAAATTTTTAGAGGCTGTTTTTGAAGTATTTTTTTCTTTTCTGGGGGGGGGGATTTTTTCTTGGGAGGTGTATTAGGTATTTGGGGTGGGGGGTGCAGCTGCTCTTTGGACATCTGCATCCCTGAATATAAACCATTCTTGGTTTCCTGATGAAGCAATATTGTTCGATTGATACATTTTTATTTAACAATGTTAAAATTCAACTATCAAACTGTGGGAAATGAAACAAAATCTGTCACTAAATTGATTTTTACTTCCCCTAACCTGCAGCCACATGGATAAAATTTTCTCAATTTCTTTTCAAATTATACGCTGTTTTGTGGTGTCAAAAAAATAAAGGAATATTCATTTATTTTTATTACGTTAACTGTATTTTGGGAGATTTTTTTCCGAAGAAGAAACAGTGAAAATATTATTGTATTACAACTGAAATATTTATGCATAGTAATAATTTGGTACATCGTAAAAGCATGTGGCAAAACATTAAGACTGCGTGCATTTTGACGTAAAGGGAAGGATTTGTATGTAAACATCTGTACATTTTATAAAAAATTATGCACCAGTTTTTGTCAAAAGTTTCATGTAACTCGTTTAAAAGTAACTTTTTACTCACAGCCATTCCACATTTACAAAAGGTTTTATCATACTGACAGAAGGCTAATTGCATATACGAACAGTTATGAGTTTAAATAAAATCACCTTAGCAGAAAATTCTGGGTTCTATTATACCATAAATTTAAAAAATATATTAATTGCAAGATTTTATTATTTAAATATATGATGAATACTTTTGGGAAAATAAATAAAGTTGAGCCGATTTGCTTTTTGATCTTTTCAAAATATAGACTGTACCGTGTAAATTTATTTGACAACAGAACTAGCGCGGCATCTCCTTTCCCCCAGCGAGAGTTTGATAGCGGAATCGTAATGGAACCAATAAGCACGCTTCCAGTGAGTTATCGTATCATTCGTCCCTCTTTGGTTTCCCCTAATTGCTGCTACAGAACCGGTAAAAGCTGGACCTCTTTGTTGTCATGTTACTATGGCACATTAATGTACGTTAAGTCTTAGTGGATTTGAAGAGACCTTTAGTTGATTTTGCATATTCAAAGAGAGTTACTGTTGTGTTTTTAATTTCTTTCACTAAAAGATGAAAGTTATTTCAATAATATTATACGTTAATCACACCATTACCATCTATGAGACACGAAAAAATATTTTTTTTAATTAATGAAAGAATAATTTATTTTTACTCTTCAATGAAAAGATTTTTTTAAGAAACCGATAACTTTTATGAAATAATGTAAAGAGTAATCTTGTTCGTTAAAACAAAAATACGTATAATAATGTTCAGTAAACGATGTCTCCCAAGTTCCGCTGACACGAAATATTCTTGCCCTGCTCTTCAGTTTAATTCGCACCTTTTGATATATTAAGGGGGGGGTCGGAAGTTTTAAATGCCGACGGACCTGGGGATGAACCCAATAAACAAGGGAGGGACTACGACCACCTTACGATAGACCACTGAACAATAGCGCAGTCAGAATTTACCTATTTGTTGAAACCAAAAGCACTGGGAGTTGACTCGCTTCCCTTCTGTGTATCTTAGGATCTGAAGCATATCTACAAGCACTTTGACTAAATTGTAGCTGCTGCATAAATACAAGCAGAAATAAATTCGGGTGGGAAATCAAAGCTTTGACTTCTTCCGTTACGAGAAAGAAGTTTCAGTAGTTTTCTAATTCAGCGATGTTTGTTCTTTGTGCAACATAAATTCTCACTTCAAGCATGGATAATTGATAAATGAAGTACTCTGTATTAAGTGGATATTTTGAAAGAATTTATCAATTCTATCAATAATGATACTTGCCAACATGGTACTGGGGGGGGGGGGGGAGGGGTGCTTGTTTAATGAAACCAAAAGCGATTTTTAGACTTCAGGGGATTATTTTTACTGTCTGCTTTTCCTTAATAGGAAAAATATTATGAAAAAAACCTTGATGTGTTGTAAAAGTGTAAATAAATACAATAAATAAATAAATAAATAAAAATAAGAAAGAAAGTCAAAAACAAATGTAAATATTGAGAAACTGAAAAAAATGAAGAGTTTTAGAAATTGGAAAACGTGTCTTTTGGTTTGCCTTCACTTCTCTCTGTCCTAACAATATGAGAGAGAATTCTCCACTTTCAAAAACTATATTTTTCTCAAAAGATCTCGGAACGGACACCTCATTCTTCCATTTAATTTTTTGATGTAAGCAATCTTTCTTTTAATTTTGAACATTTCAAAAACAAGCAACATTAGTGTCCAGTGAGAAATCAAGGGCATAGATTAAACTTAACTTAAACTGAGGATTAGCTTCGATGCATTTTTTCCCTCCTTTTTTGCAATTTCTATGGTATTAAATATTTTTTAACATTAGTGCTTACAGAAGAAACTCGAACTTCTCTAACCAAAAAACCAACAAGGCGATAAACTGTTTTTAGAGTTAAAAAAATCGAGAAAATTACAGGGATGCATAAGATACCAGAAATGTTCTAATTTTATTAATTCCAAGAACTAGGGAAGGGATCACTTAAAACAGAAACACTATTTCCTGTAAACTTACAATTAGCGCAACGCAAAGATTGATTAACTGAACCAACGTGAGTTCAAAGAGCAAAGATATGATTTTTTTTTTTTTTTAATTTTTCATTTCAATAAATTATTGTAATTCACTGTGCAAAAAAGGTTTACTAAAAAAGGGGCGGGGGCGGGCAAAGAAATGAAAATGTTGGAAAGAAAAGGAAACTAATATAATGTAAAGAAAATGTGATTTGAAATACCTTATTTTAAATTAAAACTAAAAACTGAAGGGATAAATAATTTAGTTATACGTACTTCATTTCTTTTTCCTTAATTTTTCTTTTTTTCATTTTATTCGGTTTGTCCCCAGCAACGATTAAAGAAAAAATATCGTTTTCTGGAATTTAGTGAAACATTCCGATTTCGAAACAGAGAATACAGTATGAAATCGCTTGTGTAACTTTTATCAAAGACATTTTGTTTTCAGAAAATTGGACGAACTTCTTGTTTAGGCATTGAAGCAGTGATACCGTTACAAATGATACGAATTGCTTCAGCATCACTTCGAAATGGTGTTAAATAAAATTGGCGTTCAATAGATTTTTCAAGAATATTTGATGGGGGTTTTAGCGATAAAACATTACATTATTTTTTTAAGGTGTCTATGACATCAGTCATTGAGTGGGGGCAGGGAATGGCAAATCTGCGTTAAGTTTATGTATAGAATGGTATTATAAGGGTTACCCAAAATGAAAAGTGGACAAGTAGAATAAAAATAATACTTTTGATGTAAATCAAAAGAAATCGCCATGGGCGTTGAAACACAGGTCCCAGCGTTGCGGTAGCAGGTCGATGCCTTTGCTGTAGAACGATCGGGCTGATTCCTGAGGAAGTCCTGCATGACTTCCTTCACTTCATCGTCTGAATTGAGGCGTTTCCCCTGCAATGCTCTCTTAAGTGATCCAAAGATGTGGAAGACGCAGGGTGACAAGTCTGGACAAAACGGGGCTATACACAAGTTCATTTGTCGTTTCTGATGATCAATGGTCAGGCTCTTTGGTGCCCATTCCGCTCACACTTTATCGTACCGCAGATGTTTGTGGATGATTGTGTGAACCGTTCCTTTACTAGGGTAGTGTTCGTCACTGATTTCGTGGGTCTTAATTCTTCGATTATCTCGGATCATTTCATTAACGAAGGCAATGGAATCATTGGGATCACGATGTTTGCTTGGTCCGGTCTCGGCAGATCCGATGTTGTTTGCCACACTTATCAAAAACATGTTTACAGTCATACGACCTAAACAGTGGTTGCCATACACTGCTACCATTGGCCGATACATGTCCGCATTAGGCTCACCTTCCGCAAGTAGAAACCGTACTACCGCGCGTTTTTCCGATCTGGACGCATCCATGGATAGAACGGCTTTCCTTTTGTACAATTTCCTCTACTGCAAACAGGTTTCACCGCTGAACGGCATCTGAGATGCATACCTCATACCTCCCTTTATACATGGTACAATGCAAAAGTAATGAGTCTTCGTTTAAAAAGACAGATTTATTGAGCTGATCGGTACAACCGACTAGTAGTTTTAAAAATAGACACCTTCTGCAACAATGTACTTCTGTAGGCGGTTTTTCCATGACTCAAAGGCATCCCTGAACTCCTGTTTCGGGATATCGGAAAGGACTGCCTTGATATGTGCTTAGATGTCCTCAATGGAGTCGAAACGTTTCCTTTTCAGCGTTGATATTCATAGTGTAAACAAGAACAAATCAGGAGGCCACAAGCCCGGACTGTAGGAAGGCTAGGGCACCACGGGAGCGTTGACTCGGACCTTCTTCAGTCACTTTCCGCATGTGCAACTTCTCCGTAACAATGCGTTGCAACGTTGTCTCCGATAAGTCCAAGGCTTTTGCTACTTGTTAGAAACTCAGACACCAGTCTGTATTCAAAAATTCACACACTCGTTGCACATTCACGTCAGTATGTGCCGAGGACGGGCATCCAGACTGGGGTTCGTCAGTCATCACTTCCCGGCCTTACGAAAGCCTTCGTGCCACTTTTCTACTTACGAATAGGACAGACACTCAGTCCCAAATGCCTGTTGAAGCATTGCGAACGTTTGAGAAGGAAGTCAGAAGCAAAATTTGATCTCTTTGCGTTGCTCAGGCGAACTTTCTGTATTGCCGTGTCACGTACCACCGCATAGCGGGTTTCTGTTAAAGCTGAAGGCACCGCTCCGAAAGTTGGAAGGCAACTGATATGCGCTGTGCAGTAAAGCCAACAGCCCCCACCACCGTCGCTGTCAAGCGGAGCGAGCTGCTGGGTGTGCATGCGTCAGTATAACGTGAGGTTCATCATAGGATCGTACCATGTATACTTGGGCAGTGGCACTGCAATCGAATCATTCATTTTGACGTTATCGCACGTGTCCACTTTTCATTTGGGCAAATCTTATACTTAAGAATTGGAAAATTTCTCTTATTGTATTTAGAATCTGAACTCAACTTTAAAAAAATCTGCGGCACATTTTCTTTCTTTTGATAGTCTGCTTCAATATCTTCAAATGTTTCAAGAGCATCAACAGACTATACCGCAGAAAACTTAGTTTATTTCCTGATAATTTTAGCAGCAGAGTAGCAAACTGCCACGAAGTCGATGACTTTAAGTTTGGTTTTCACGCATTTTATTTTTGAATGGTAGAAAGACAATAAAACGCGCCTATTAGACTACTCACGGATTAGACAACATGTCAAAACAACCACTTCGCTTTCTCGTTCCTTGAGCAAACGACTTCAACGCCGAGATCTGAATCTGGGACTTTCTGGTTCGGAGCCAAATGCGCTACCGCTTGGTGAAAGTTGTGCGAAATTCTTTTGGAAGAGTGCAATTTATTTAACATTATAGTAAAAAAGAAACAACACTTTTTTTCTTACAGATAGATGAGTAATGATTGAAATAAAAATATCTTGAAATAGTTTTTAACCACAATGCTCAAACATTAAGATGAAAAACAATCCAAATGATCATTTTCAGCAAAAAGGCTCCTTGTGGTGTCTTGAAAAAAAATATTCGAAATGGCACACGCTGACAGGATCAAAGAAGCTTTCAAACAGTTCTACATCATTAATAAATGGCTTCTACCAAATTAAGCGACTTATTATGATTGTATAGAATTTTAAGGTTCGTTTTATTTGAATTCATTTGGGTTGTATCCAATGCGTTTGACAGATTACCTTGTTTCTCGAGTTTCGACCGACAAAGATTCCCTAAATATCTCAGCTACTACAGGCATGTGGAATATGTGAAATGTCTGCTCCCGATTCAAAAAATATGTTTTGGCTTCAGCGCAACAATTCATTTACACTTAAGAAATGACATGTGCTGAAATGGATAACGATATTTCAGACATTTCATTACTTTGTAAATGATTACTTTGAGAATCGTTAGGAATTTCTGTGAAGGGGACAAATACATAAGCGAATATTCAATGAACACTTAGATGAATACGCACGGCAACAGTATTAAAAATAATGAGGGCTCCCTCCCCATGGAATCAGCCCCGTCCCAAGAACAATGACTGACCCGTCAAATACCACGAAGACTGCCCAAATGGAAAAAATACTCCTAAAATCAGCTCCCAAAAAATTTCAATGGCGCACTCTGCGCCCTGAGCCCCCTGATCAAATAAATTGCTGCCTTCTTCGACCTACTTCAATGTTTAGGCTGGTATATCTACGACACAGTTCGGCTGGTGGGTTAATGGTAAGGCATTGACCTTCTACGCCTTGGACTCGGGTTCTGAACTGAGGTGGCCAGTCGGTGGATAAAATCATCCGCGCCCATGTCATATGATTATGCGGCACATAAAAGATCCCTTCGACAAAATTAAAATTTCTCGTGTAGTTTCACATCGAAGAAAGTCCAAGTGTCTCCATTTGTTGGAAATTGGGAGTCAAAAACTACTAGTGTCATGTATCAGCGCCTTAATAATGACGCATGAAATACTGATGCTTTGTCGGGGAGCACATTAGGTCTGATAATGGTCTCTTACACAGCCCCACTGTAAACAAACATATCTAGAACGCGTTTATAAATCTTCTTTGCTGCTCTGATTCTTCTCCACACAAGTTTTATACTATTTTCCATAATATAGCTTTTAAGGTACTCATTGCATAAGAGAATCATGTGTCAGTGGCGTAGGTATCACCCCAGACCCCCCCCCCCCCCCCGCGACGTGAGGGAGAGGCACACGAAGTTTGAGGGCACATGAACAAGAAAAATAGGACTATGAGTTACAATATAAATATATTTTTTAAAGTTGAATATATATTTTCTTCTAAAACAGTCTCACTTGTGATGATGATGTCGTGTTTGTGATAATGTGCATTTATATAGCTTCGAAGCTGTCGTAGACAGCCTTTGCAACTTCGACAGCTTTATCTGTATAGAGTAGGTCCACTGGGTCTTCTAAGCCGATGTTAAAATTTTGGCCTGGATTGTTGTACAGCTGAGACGTGTTGACGAGACAGTGGGATGTCAACTGGGCAATGGGGACAAAAGTTGGTGTACTACGCTGTCCGTCCGCTGAAATCCTTATCCCCTTTAAGTGATTTGTCCTGAGTCTGGTTATAATAGTTGATATGGCTCTGTCACAGTTCAAATCCGGAATGGAGTTTCTTTTCGCTTGTTGACCGATTAGTCTTCGGCCAGTAACAGCGTTGGCATCAACGAGGGTTAGGGAGTTGGATGGTTGAGGAGCATTACGGGATGCCCTTGCGAGCTCATCTTCTAGTCTTTCTTCTAGGCTTTCTGAATGAAATCTCTACTAATCCGCAACGTGCATTATTAACTCCCTCACTCACACTTTCTTTCTCCTTAGTACCTGCATATTAAAGTTTCCCTCAAGTATTTTTAGGAGGGCGCTGCACCCGACTCTATTTTTAGCATTTTTCAATGCGCCCTGCTTGCCTCATAGAAGTTCATTAGCACTTGATCACGAAAGCAAATCATTCTCGGAAGGCAAGAATTTGCACAAAATTTTCCTTTAAACGAAACTCTTTTGTTTCCCATGTCCACTGATGACGTGGGAAGACTGTTCCGAACTGGCGTAGATTTCAATTAGACGCACTGTGCTGCAAATATCACCGATGACTATTTTTGAAACCTACTGAAACTAAACAAAATTTCTAGACTTAATAAAACATTTAAAATCAAAACCAGCTGTAACTTTAGTTTCAGTTGCTAGACATTAAATTCAATTGGTTCCGTTGCTAAAAAAAAAGGCAACACTTGAAGTACCATATATTGCATTTTGCTTTCATTCTTACGCAAAAGGGACAAATTTAATCTATGCTAATAGTATAAAGCTGAAGAGTTGTTTGTTTGAACGCACTAATCTCAGGAACTGCTGGTTCGAATTGAAAAATTCTTTTTGCGTTAAATAGTCCATTTATTGAAGAACGCTATAAGCTATATAACATCACGCTATGACTAATGAGAGTGGAGCAGTAATAAATTAAAATTAAATCAACAATAATCGTGTTGCATTTTTGTTGCATCAACAGTTTGAACGTGAGTTGCTAGAATAGCTCAGTCGGTAGAGCGCTGGACCGGCAACCCTAGGATCTTAGGATCGAACCCCGCTGCGAGTGGGAACTTTTTCAGCATTTACAACCTGGTTTATTTAAAAATTAATTAGTGTATAAATCAAGAGTTTTCATTTTTTTATTCGATTTTCTTATTTAACGGAAAAAATCGATGTGGATAAGGGTGTGTAATTTTTTACTATAGTATATATGTGTCATACATTCATCATAGCGTGATGTACTTAAAATAGTTTTTTAATACATTGTTTTGTTACTAACACATGTGAAACCGCAGGGCACAGCTAAAAATACATAAAGGAAAGTATCTTTCTCAATATTATTACTGACCCAAGCTAAGCTGGGTATGTTTGCTAGTGCTTTATATTAGAACGAAATAATCTTAAAAGAATTCAATTTACACTCTGAAGAGAATTGCTGAATATTCTTAAGGCAAAATTTTTCAAACCTCTTGAGGATGACAACCTATTAAGCATATCAACAGATGCTGACGTAAGTAGAATATAAATTAAAAAAAGCTCAAAATGGTAAACCTGATGCTCTAAAATATCGATAAATGAGACGAAACTAAACATTAGTCAGTAAAAGAGATAAATAAAAAACAGAAGGGAGCAAAAACGATCACTTCAACTTGTGTCACTTCAGCTTAGGCTATTTCAGCTTCTGGTTTTGGTGGGAATCAATAATAAAATAATAACACAAATTAGAAGGTGGAAGTTTAATATTGGGGCAGAAATAGGGTATTTAACACTCTCTATCACTCATTTCTCAAAATGTAAGCCTTTAATTCCTTAATATGTTATACTTTGCTATCTTTGGTCGCATTAACGTTGTCTGGACCTCAATGACTTCAACTTGATACCACATGAAGTAGGCTGCTTTGTGTGTCTTTCTACTCAGCATTGCATTCTACTCTTCATTTCTTCACCGATCAGAATTGGTGCAAATAAAACGAATCAAATACCAGAAATTCGTAAAAAATAGGACTTCTTGAAGCATAATTTCGTAGTTAAATTGAAAAACCAAAGTAAATAAAGCACAAATAACATAATTTTTGTGTTAATTTGTGCTTTATTTACGTTGGTTTTACAATTTAATCATACTGTAGCACAGAGCGTATTTGATCTTTTTTCATATAATTTCTTAGTGTCCAGGTCTTTAAAAAGAAAACCTCTGTCAGCCGAATTGAGAATTTTTGGCTTTATTGTTATGGAAATCTAAACAAATTACTCGCAAAAAAACAAACAAACAAAAACGTTTTGATGATTTATAGTCAATAAACTAACATGCAGCTGTCAGTTTTTAAGGAGTAAAAATACTCCTTAGCATTTTTAGAGGGGTAAAATTAATATCGGGAGTGAAGTATGCGAAAACACTAAAAAACCATAAAAGTGATCAATTCCATTTTTTACGTACGAACTTTGTAAGGATAAAATGGAAGATGACAGAAAAAAAGAAGAAATGTGCTTATTATTTTAATTTTTAACGGTTAAAATGCTTTTTATTTCATATTGAATAAATAACAAGGCATTTAAATGCTATTTTTGAAATTCCGACTACTTTTTGGCCCATTTTCTACGATACCAAATGTTTATTTAAAATTAAAAGTGTGAAAATACATTTCACTAATTTTTTGAAGTGTAGTTCCAATTTTAATGATAGAAATTTTTTTACAGATGTGTTAAAACAATTTATGTTTGTAATTGACCACTCACTGCATTTCTGAGTTCAAAACAATAAATATGAAAGGTTGGCATTCAATGAATGTCTTTAAAAAGGCATGATTGAATGAGTTCAAAGGAACTTCCTAGCAATATTTGAACTGATCACAGCATTTAAGTTTAGTACATCGTTTATTGTTTTAAGCTATCTTTAAGCAAACGACGAAAAAAGTCAGACATTTCCTTCTTTGTTTCATGAGAACAAATTACCCAGTTAAATTCCGAAGTAATTTCAAAAGGAAAATTAAAATACTTAAAAGTGCTGGGCATCTTTCAATCCACAATTCTTTAATGAATGCGATTCTTAAAAAAACTACTTCATACATTTCAGTTCCCTATATAATACTCTAAATTGCTTGTGGAATAGAAATCAATCTTAGAAGAAATGACAATTTTAAATTTCAAGAAGTAATGAGCTTACCGTCTTTCATTCCCAGAATTCCCCTTTTTTAGCTAATTCCACAATAAACAAATAATGTGCCTTTCTAAATAAATTCTTCAACCGAAATATTTTCTGAACAAAGATCCCTTTCGAAAAATAATCCCCTAAGTCTTTTTAAGACGCTTGTTTAGAGACATACAGGTTATTACGCAATCTGAAAGAAAACACTTTTCACTTTATCAAAGACTGATAATTAGTCAACCATATATCGAATTCAAAAAATGGTTTTTACAAAAGCGATTAATGCCTTCTTTCTTAGTTTCCAACAGGAAAATTTTTGTCTAATTTGTAAAAGTAATCAACTCCTTTCTACGAATCCAGCGATTCACCATCGTTCTCAATTGAAAATCAACATCACTGTAAAAGATTCTATTTTTCGTGGATGAGAAAAGGAATCCGGCGTCAATCGGTGAGAAAGGACACAAAAATTGTTCTCTTTTTTTTCTCTTCTCCTTGCCGTGTGCATCTTCTTCCTCCCCTTTTCCGCCCTATTCATCGATATAAAAGCGTCATTACCGACCCGGAGTACTGAGGGATTTGGCAAGGCTGGGACTTTAATTTAACCTGAGAAAGCTTTCCGCAACTCTCCGCAAGTTTCTTTATCATCATTAATGATGGAATAAGAGTAAACAAACAAATGGCGGGAGGAAAGGAGAAAAAACAAGGCGGCAAATTCGGAACGATTTGTTAACAGGCTTTCTCTGAAAGCACAATTACACAGCACGGAACTTAAGACACGAGAAATGTCTCTTGGTCGAGCAGAAACGCACCAAGTCGAAGTTGACGTGTTGATGGCTTTGAAATTTTAAATAGATGCTTTCTTTAAAATATCTAGAATGAAAATATTCTATGGTAAATATAGCGCCGTGACTGAATTTCTAAAATTTAAAAGACTTTCCATAGATCAATAAACTTTGACGGAAAACAATATATTTGCATCTAATATAGATTTAAACAAAATCATAAATTTACAGTAAAGATAACGCAGTGTAGTGAAGTAGGAAACATTGCTTTATAATCAGTTAACTATAGAAAGTTGCAGTTTAATAAATGCGCTACATAACTACATACTTCAGATACTTTTGTGATTTTGCTACATTCACACTTCTAAAGCCATACAAGAATATTCATTTTTCACCATTCAAAGTAATTATTTCTTTACTAAGAGTAATGTCGTTCCTTTTCTGTTATTATTATACACAATTTTTTTTTTAATTCAGTGTTATGTGCATTCAATATTATTCTGTAGACTAACGTTATTTCTACTCAATGTGTATCGATGTCGTATTGCCAAAACTAGATTAAAAATTAAGTAGTAATAGATTTTTGCAAACATTTTTTTATCTAGTAACCTCATAATAAGATGTAAAAAAAAATCATGCTTCATTCCAGGTAAATGCATGTACTTAAAGTAAGACATTGCTAGTAAAAATAACATATTATTGGCTGCCCCTTATAAAATTATAAAATTAGTACGCTTTTACTAACAAAATATCAACACCTAGTATTAACAGGTAATGTTTCTATCCAGATATTTTTTTAATTGATATTTTTCTTAGCTATATCAATTTCGGAAAATTTGAAAATGAATTAAGATACGAAACTAAGAAGATTTAACTATTTTAATTCTTATGAAAAAGGGGTGATTTAGTTATTTGTATTTTTTCTCTGTTAAATTATTTAGTAATAAAAAGTTTGGCAAGTATCCCAGTAAGAGTCAATTTGACCATATGATTTAAACTTATTAAGTCCAGGACGATAAAACAAGTTTGAATCACACAGTTGAAATCACACACGGTTGAAGTCAATACACTTGAGTTGTCTATTTTAATTTAATTCTTTAGTATAGATATTTTTGAACTACTATAATTTCTCGCCTTTTATTTATTTATTTATTTAATTAGTATTTTTGGGGGGTTGTAAAAAGCTTATCAAATTCCATTTTTGTATTTTGAAGAAGTTCTTATTTTGTGTTTTGATCTAGCTGCTTTTTCTGCATCCTGTTAATCAAAATATTTTCCATTTAATTAACTATATTCTAGGAAAGTTGCTTTTATAGTTAACAGTGCTTCGCTGTACCCCGACGTACGAGGAGCAATAAAATACTGTTAGACATTTACTTATCTTTTTCTTTCAGAAATAAAAATGTTTAAAACTTAAATTTTTAGGTCGATTTGGAGGAAATTCAAGACTGGAAGTACACATTATTTAAATTTCTGCGAATGGAGGGTTGTGAATAGAAAAAAAAACCAAATTTCGTTTCGTTATATTTGATTCATTGTCTTCTACTGCATTTTGCCGAATAGTTTCGTCCAAATCATGTATATTTTGCAATGCATATTGCAATTTTAACTGTGCATCGTCCAATACAAATTTAATGCTGTTTTCTTTGTTCCTTTCTTAGCAAAATGGTTGATAAATTAATCAAATTTCTGTCATTAATGTGAAAATTGTTCACAGTAATTTTATTCTATCACCATTCTGTTAATTAAAAGAGAAAATCCTAGCAACAGTCCACAAAAAAGGATGAAACAGAGAAGAAAAAATAGAGTAAACGAAAAGAAAAAGAAAGAGAGAGAGGAGAATTTCTCTCTCTCCATCTGAACCTATTTCTTCTTCTGAGAAACACCTACGTAGAACAACGCGGTGGCTTGATCAGTAAGGCGCTGGATTTGTAAGTCGAGGGTTCCCGATTCGATGCCAGTCGATTGAAGATCCTCCGTATTCGCTGATCATGACTGGGGCACAAATTATGTCGGGGTCATAAAGTCAAGTGCTGAACCAGAAGTTGTTGGGTTACTTACTGATTTGGATCAAAATTTTCGAAGTATTAATAGATGGTGCTTCCATCCATATGCTGTCTGAGCTAAATTCGGAATGGAAAGAGCAGATGAAACTTGAGAGTTAAATTAAGTACTTTTTCCTTCTGAATTTAATAAGATGCAAAACAACGTAATTCCTACTTCATACCCGAATTGCACTGAAAGTAGCATCTACCTGTTTTGGAGAAAGATTAACTTCTTTCTTTTGCAGAAGAAGTAAAAAAGCTGTATCACAATTCATTGCACTAATGAACACCTTGCCAAAGGGAAACCTTCCAAAATTTTACTGATATTACATCTTATATCGCTATTTTATTCTTATCGGTGAAAAGTTGCTTGAAAGAAGTTTTAAAACGTTTTTATATGTCATAGGGTTTTAGTAAAAAAATCTTCGTCCAAACTCAAAAAGTTCATATTTTAAACTTTCTTATGATAGCAGGAAATATTATAATAGAAGGCGGCTAAGTTTAAAATTTAAACTAATTTAATTAAATCTACTAACACGACTTAAAATAGGTTCATTACAGAAAGAAAGCTGTAGTTTATTTTATGTTTAAAATTGGTTCTTATACATATTATTAAAATTTTTAAATGAATTATTTTCACATTTAAAAAACGCAAACCATTTTTTAAAAAAACTCTTTAAAAATATATTTATTTTATATTTATTATGTAAGGAGACAAGTGTAAACTTAGAAGTTTTAATGCTTATACAAAAAAAAGTCCCTTAATTATAAGATATGCATTTTTTTAGAAACTTTTATTTCATTTAAACGTAACATGTTTTAGTTTTCTTCAGATATTTCATCATTATGAGAAAATTTCACTTATTATTTCCAACGAATATTAGAGAAATAAAAAAATATTTACGAAATATAAGTGAACAGATGTTCCTTTTTACCTAAACCAATGAGATGTACAAAATGTTTTTAAATTTATTTCCGATCATTTTTTTCGTATATAAAATACAAATTACTGAAAATGATGCCTGTTTGTATTTCAAACCTCACAAATTTTAATAATAATACTCCTTCGATTCGTAAGATTTTTTAAAGCTAGCTTAATCAATGCATCAAATCAAAATTGAACTATTAGAATAATGAAGAACTTTTATAAGTAATGGAAATACTTTCCGGTCCTGCTTTATATGGTCATTAAAAAGCTCCAGTAAATTTCCTCGCGTATTATCCGTTTTAAAATTTAAGGAATCAAACATAGACTTATTATTGCTTCTATTGTCTTTGTAGTTATTCGCATTGTCATTTATGCACAGTTAATTGCATCATTTATTGCTTCTAAAGTTACTCTACGGAAGCTATTTTTGAAGTTGCTGAAATTTTTCTTACTACTATGTAATATTTTGGAAAATTTAATAAGTGATTGAAATTCTGCGATTTGAAGTAAAAATTGGTTGTTTTTAAGTATTTAGAAATTTTGTTTTGCTGAATTCAAGTTTAACTACTGTTATTGAAGTAATTTATTTTGTGTCTCTTTTTCGAGAGTAGACAAACCTAATCTAAATGACAGAATACCTTTGAACTAGGCTAATAATTTATTTTAAATAGATATTAGATTTAAGAACACTGTTTTTCTCTATTCTGAATAACTATACAACTCTTTTAGACTGTTTCTTCCGCATTATACGACGGTTATTTTTTTTTTTTTTTCAAGGTCCGATCGATTGCAAAATGAAGACCACAAAAAGAATGAAAATTCTTTTATTTTCAGTATGTACATACACCTTCCAACTACTTCTCGACATAATCGCCCCTCCGAATAAAAGATGTGTCGTAGCGTTGTACCAATTTTTAGATACCCTAGTCATAGAAATCAACCGCCTCTGTTTTCAGTCAACTCTGTACGCTGGTCTGCAGCTCGGCCTCGGAGCCAAACGCTTGTCATCCTAGCCAACGTTTAATGTGACCAAAAGATGGTAATCGGAAAGCGCCAAGTCTAGGTTGTATGGAGGATGGTCAAACACTGTCCAGCGAAACTGTTACAGGAGATTTTTGGATAAAGCAACAGTGTGTGGGCGCGCATTTTCGTGCAGAAGGAAAATGGAGCTTGACCATACACATTACTCATTTGTCGATGAATTTCGGCTGAATTGCATCCTTCAGCATTCAGAAATCGAATTATAGCACGCACTTCACACTTAGCGGGAGATGCAACTGTTCGAGGCATGTTTTCTCGTTTACTGCGTGCTCCAAAATAACCACAGCGACCTGACGCACTGCATGCACTATCTTACTTGAGAGACTGCGTAACAAATCTACGTACAGCGTCCTCGGCTTGACTTTCTGGTTTTCCCTCTGCAATAAATTGAAAAAAAAAAAAAACTCGTATGAAAATACACTAAATTTAACAAGATATGAGTGGGATACTCAGTAAGTTACCGCCCATTAGCCAGGGCTAAGGTAGAAATACATGAAATACACCTCCAGTTCAGTCCTTTCCAGTCGAGGACTGCAGTTTCGTGCTTATTAGCACTCATCAGCCCGGCATAGTTTGTTTGGTTTTAGTTTAGCTACCAGTTTGTTTGGCAATCTTGTCTTCCTTAAGAGGTTTTCTATATCCAGCTCGGTCACTTTCCTATGCCGAGCTGATGAGTGCTAATAAGCACGAAACTGCAGTCCTCGGCTGGAAATGGCTGAGCTGGCGGTGTATTTTATGAGTGGGATAGTTTAAAAGAGAAAAATTGAGGCTAAAATGTGCCCGGAAAACTATTTTTGTCGTAGAGCCGAAATATTTTCCTCGTCTCATCTTTTACATAACTAGTTTGTATTTATGCCTTTAACAGAATGGTTGCATCTACATATACATATTAAATTATATTCCTGAAGGAACAACTGAAAATCTTTAAAAATTAATCTTTTAAGTATCTAGCCCACAAATTGCTGTTTTATAAAATTTCCTCTGATGTGGAGGGTGGGTGGGGGAGGGGAGGTTCTAAACGTCTATTTACAGATGGTTTTAACTGGTTTTGTTAGGTTTAAAACTGTTTTTGAATGCAATGTAGATAAAACGGAAAGAAATAGATTTGCGTTTATAACTTATAATTGATCAAAAGAAATTAATTATCGTTTCAATATAATGTTAAAATTTATGCTACAAACATACCGTGGTGTGACGCTAATATAAAGAATCTATGACTTTTTAAGCATTTGTTGCGGTCAGTTATATTAAATGTACATTGTTCAATTACAGTGAAACCTCCCTTAACGGACACTCCCGAATAACGGACACCTCTAATTAACGGACATTTTTGCAAGTCCCAGTCCCTCAATATAGGCTATTCCATGTAATTCACTCTGAATAACGGACACTCCGAATAACGGACAGTTATTTCGCAAAAAATTTCCCTTGCGATCGTAGCACTTCCGATTTTTTTTTTCTTTTCACAGAATATCTTAGGAACTGCTTGCATTACAAAGCTTTTCATCCTCCACAACTGATGTCCCCCCCCCCCGCAATTTCTTTATCACTGCTTCTTGGAATTAAAAGGGAGGTGATGGGCAGAGGTAGCGATAGGGGCTTAAAAGTTGGGGGCAGAAAAAAAAAAGAACTAAAAGGCATGGTACTTTTTGCGGGCAGCAAAAAATGAAAAAGAAAATAAAAGTCATAATTTTGTAACGGCTAGTTTTGAGAGTATTGAAGCAGATAAGGGAAAACTGATGTCAGTCTGACAATTAACGTACGTTTTTCTTAAGATTTTAATGAATTTTGTACACAATAACTATTCAAAAGTTACGATAAAAAAGAGGAAATTGGGCGCTTTTTCTAACTGGGACTCTCAGGAGATGCAATTGAGCAGACCGGCGCCGGTAGTAGTCGGCTTTATGGCGGCGTGGTTTCGTTGGGTTGTTTAATTTTTAGACATGAAAAAGATTTGCCTATATTCAAGGTCATATTGCCAACTGTCAATCATGCATCATGCAATAGTGATACTCGAGTTAAAATAAATAAATTAACCATAAAAAGTGTGTGTGGGGGGGGGGGGTTGCTCCGCCGAATCGCGCCGTTGGTAATGCAAAAAAGAGATGTCAAACTGTTTTAACTGTTTACTTTAATTGATTAAATGCTTTTTAAGACAAGTGTGTGCTGTCAGTATACCTTTATTAAGAAAAAACAGGTTAATTACACTTGACGTAAAATGTAGTAAACCTTTCGCAATTGTTTCGATTGTGTTCTAAAAAGGGAACAACAGCCCATTTTGAAAAGGGTAAATTAAGTAGTTCCTCCTAATAGTGGACACCTCCCAATAACGGACAAAACTTCTGGTCCCTTGACTGTCCGCTATTGGGAGGTTTCACAGTACTATCTAAAAAACTATGGTACTTAACAGTTGCTTTTAGAGTTGTATCCTATAAAACGTATTGTAATAGTATAGTTAAATATTTACTTTCTTTATTAAATTAATTTCGTAATATATATTTAATTAAAAATAGCATGACAAATACGGAACATGAAATGATGGTAAAAAGATTCCCCTTTACCAGCGGAAATGATTTTTTGAACAATAAAAATGGTAAAGTGTCTCTGGACGATGCTTTTTTTGCATCTGTAATATGCTCGTAACAAATCTCGTTTTACAGAGAAGTTGAAAGGGAGTTCAGAATATTATTTGTAGTCATAATGTGAAATTATCGGCAATAAGATTGGTGAAAAGATCCTTTCGAGGAAAAGATTTTTTTTCAAACAAAGATAAATGTTCAGACTATTAAGATTCAATACATATACAAATTGGACATTCACACTTGCTTTTTTCACAAGTTTGAGCAGCTAAAACTATTCTCAGAAATGTTATTATTTGCTCTTAAGAATGATTCCGGTGGGTTTTTATATGCAATTCCAGAGAAAATATTTCGTTGAGAAGAATATTCGTGAAAACTTACTACACTGATATTAAATAAATTACATTTTTTTCAATAGCAGGAAAAAAAAAATTTTCTTTTCTCTTTCGGGCTATTAATTAAATCGTTAAAATATTTTGTAAAAATTAAAAAATAAAATAAAACACGTGCTCCGAAAGGGGTGAAGAATGAAATAAAACAGTAAAATCCTAAACTTTTGGAGTAATAGTTATCAACTCTGTTCAAAGTTTAAAACAAATATTTTGTAGTAAAAATAACTAAAGAAAACACTGGAATAGCTTAACTACAATACAAGATTTTACACTTTACTATGGGGCTGTTGCCCCTGCTTGCTATTGTGCCTATATAGGCCTGTAAAAAAATATAAAATGTGCGATAAAAAAGAAACGGGTGTTCACTCAAATGATTGTAAATTCTCTTCTAATTATGTTGGAATAAAAATTCAGACACCGTTAAAATGCAAAGAAATGGATCTTTCAGACAATAACTGATCAATTCCACAAAACGATTAAGCATAAATAAACAAATAGATAAATAAATAAATAACAACAATAATAATAATAATAATAATAATAATAATAATAATAATAATAATAATAATAATAATAATAATAATAATAATAATAATAATAATAATAATAATAATAATAATAATAATAATAATAATAATAATAATAATAATAATTATTATTATTATTATTATTATTATTATTATTATTATTATTATTATTATTATAATTATAATAATTATTATTATAATTATTGTTGTTGTTGTTGTTGTTGTTGATACTAGAAAATCGCCCGTCAAGATATAACGGGTGAAAATTGTTTCTACATTCGAACGAAGCAATTGCCTATTTGATGATATTTTGAAAATTGAAATTTTAACCATAACCCCAGTGGATTAACCCTTAACTCCAGTCGATAGCGTTCATTGTTGGCCACTTTTTCGTTTCTTCATTCCCCTTAAATGACACAGTTTTATAAGTAAAACAGTTTAGTTACCGGATCCAGTTCAGCTTTGTCACAATAAGGCCTTTCCCTGCAAGTTAAACATTACTAAAACATAGTATGAAATTGACATGCCGTGGTGCGAGGTTCATTGTTGATAACATCAGCAGCGTTACTCGACCATTTCTACTATGCAGGGTGACAAAAAACAACTTTGACACACATAATGCATCATAACTTTAATGCTAATGAAAATATTACGAACAAACATCAAAATTAATATGAATACATTATTTCGTCTACAATATTTTAAAAATTTCAAAGTGAATACCTACATTAGCTACCAGTTTGTTTGGCTCTCTTGGCTCCCTTAAGAGGTTTTTCGCCTCCAGCTCAGGTAGTTCCTATTCCGGGCTGATGAGTGCTAAAAAGCACGAAACTGCAGTCCTCGGAGGGAATGTCTGAGCTGGCAGTGTATTTAAGTATTTCTGCCTTCGCCCTGGCTTAGGCCGGTAACGTACTACAATATACCTTGCTTTGCCATCAATCTTTGAGTTGAACCGCCCCATTGCTGCGGTCACTCATCTGGTGCGCTAATTCTACATTAGCTACCAGTTTGTTTGACTCTCATGACTCCCTTAAGAGGTTTTTCGCCTCCAGCTCAGATAATTCCTATTCCGGGCTTATGGGTGCTAAAAAGCACGAAACAGCAGTCCTCGGATGGAATGCCTGAGCTGGTGGTGTATTTAAGTACTTCTGCCTTAGCCCTGGCTTAGGGCGGTAACTTATTACAAAATTACTTTATTGTATAGTAATTTTTTACTTGAACGTTGCTACGGTTCGATATTCGAAACGGAAAAAAAAGGCAGAATATTCTTCAATACAGACAATAGAGGACGAATATTTTAAGTCGAGTAGCGATACTACTGTATTATCTGAAGCAATCTATTACAAATTTGAAGCAATCACCTCTTTTTTTCCTCCCGGATTCGTTTTCAATTCAATTTGTTGATTTTTGCAAGTGTTGATGTTTTTTCTTATTTTTTATTTGTTGAATTATGAGCGGAGAAAAGTAATGCATTAAAGTTTAACTGACAACTGATGGCGTTTTCATCAAACAAATCAACAACATACGGCTGTTGGACATTTTGTTTGACTCTGATGTAACAACCAAGAAATATGTATTTTCTTTTAGGAAAAAGAAAACAAAACCCAGCGTTTTATTTTAAGTTACTTCTTAAGGAAAAATTAACTAACAAACTTAAAAAATACTAACTTAACGATTTTTTTTCGTTTTGTAAAATTAGCAGAACGAAAAAAAGGCAGAAAAATTCTTTGGCTTATACACGAAAATATACAGTGGATATAAAGTATGATATATTTAAAATAGCAAAAAGCATTTTCAAGCATGAATTTCCATAAATAACGGAAACATTGCTTTATTATTATTATTAATAATAAAGCTGAAAGTCTCTCTGTCTGGATGTCCGGAGGATGTCTGGATATCTGGATCTCTGTGACGCGCATAGCGCCTAGACCCTTCTGCCGATTTTCATGAAATTTAGCACAAAGTTAGTTTGTAGCATGGGGGTGTGCACCGCGAAGTGATTTTTCGAAAATCCAATGTGGTTCTTTTTCTATTCCAATTTTAAGAACAAAACTATTATAAATGGACGAGTAAATTACGAAATTATCATAACGTGGAACCGTAACATAGGCACAAGCCAATTAGCGAGATACGAAATTATCATAACGTGGAACCGCAACATGGGTACAAGCCAATTGGCGAGAAAATTCACCATACATTATTTGTAAATATACGGGCGAACCAAAAGCCTTTTTAATTTTTCTATTACGGGCAAAGCCGTGCGGGTGAAACTAGTAATAGAATAAATTAAGTTTTATTCAACGAACAATATCTTTATAATATTGAATATTTCGAATTGAATTTATCTTTTAACTATTAATCCTTCTTTCTTTCTATCTATCTTTCAACAAACCTAACTACTATTTCTAATTGGGAAACTTTTCTGTTAAGAAAATGTTTTTTTATCGTGAATGTTTTAAATTGAACGGAAATTCTGATCATTTTCTCTCTCAATATTCTTAACGTCTTTATTTAAAAGTAGCATGAAATATTCGGAACATGAAATGATGGTAAAAGTGTTTCCTTTTACCAGCGTAAATGATTTTTTTGAACAATGAAAACGGTCAAGTGTGTTTGAATGGTGCTTTTTCTGCATCTGCAATGTGCTCGTAACAAAACTCGTTTTACAGAGAAGTTGAAAGAGCTCAGAATAATATTTGTGGTTGTAACGTAAAATTATCCGCAATAACCTTATTGAAAAGATTCTTACGAAGGAAAATATTTTATAGAGATTTTTTTTTTTAAGATCTTTAATCAGAAAATTAGAATTTGATGCTCACATTATTTATACTTTTTGTTCGAGAACATTCAAACCTGCTTTTTAAACAAGTTTGAGTGTTCAAAACTATTCTCAAATTATTATTAATTGCTCTTAAAAATGATTACGTGTTTTTTTTATATGCAATTTAAGAGAAAATATTTCATTAAAAAAATAAGGGTAAAAACTTGTGTGTTACACTAAAATCAAATATAATAATTTTGTTTTTTCCATAGCAGAAAAAATAATTAATTTTCTTTTTTATTTTTCCTTTCCAGATATTAATTAAATCGTAAAAAACATTTTTTAATTGAAAAAAAAAAATGACACGTGCCCCAAAAGGAGTGAAGAATGAAATAAAACAGCCTAATTCCTAAACTTTTGTAGTAATAGTTATTAACTCTATTTAAAATTTAAAATAAATATTTTGTAATAAAAATCAGTAGTATAAAAATTACTGTTGTTTAAATTTTATTCATGATTTGAAAATGTTAAATTTCAAATGCTGAAATTTGAAATTTCTTCCCTACAATAGTCAATGGAAACCACAGATGCTCTCTTTATTCTTCTTTTTTCATTTTATGTACGAAAATTAAAAATATATTTGGAATGCTTCTTGTAATTTATTTTATAGTTTTGGTACATAACTATGACAAAATGCATCAGAGGCAACCCCAAAGGTATGAGCCACGTTTGAGTTTTGAAAAGCACAAGTACAAATGCAATTACAGAACAGTGGAGTTGCTCTTTAATGGTTTATCTTACTCAAAATGGATGTACCGCATGTTTTCTTACAAGTAGGGTTGCCGTTAACGAACCACATAGCATTTTCGACCTTTTTTAGGAAGTAGTTCAGACTCAAACTTTATATTGCGACGTTAGGAATAATTACTCTGTATATTTCTCCTTTAATAAAATTATTCCCTTTTATGTGAACTGTATTCATTAAAAAATAAAAATGAAAAAGAAATATTTTAGCATTTCATGGGAGACAGTTGCTATGAAGGGACCATTGAGTTTCCATCGATGGACCTCATTCTCAAATAAGAAAATCAAACCGTAAACCATAAATAATTATTACAGGAAATAAACAAACACAATAAATAATAGTACGTTATTCAAAAAGAGAAAATTATTAATATTTGTTAATTATGTAAGAGAAACATAAAAAAACATCGGGACTCACACAATAACACAGCTGTTTTCACCACATCTCGCTCACCACTTGGTATTTTCAAAGATGTGAATTACTCTTCTTAGCTAAAATTTCACGGGACCTCTTTTAAACGAATGGGAGTCCTGTTAAATCCAAGTTCAAAAATTTTGATCCACAAAGATTTTATTTGACGATAAGTTACAAGGATTTTGCTATAGCACGTTGCATGCCTTCAGGTATCCACTGGTTTTATTTCACTTATTTTTGTATTTTTCTCGAACAACAAACGTACTTGAAACTATTAAAATTTACTTTAACAAATACTGAATCGACTAGACAAGTTTTAAGTTGAAAAGATAATAACTGAGGGGAGTTTCCAAAACTTATTTAAAAACTTATTTTGCATCATTGTCTCACACTTACTTAAAAAGATTAATCAATTATTTAAGATAATTGAGCTGAAACTTTAATAATGTTCTTAAGATTCCATGAATGAAAAACTTTGTTAGCTGGTTCATTCATAATAACACCTAGCGGTTCAATGATAGCAACTGCGTCATTTTGAATGTTCTCATAGTTGTCCGTGCTGTGACGATTCATTGTGAAATTTTAAATATGGAGAATGGTGCTTGAAAATGCACTCTTTCAAGTCAGTATTCCCATTTAGCGGTTCAGTAATACTCAAAGCATGAAAAAACAAAATGTAAATGCCAATCATTAGTAAGTGAACAGTAGAAATCTTATTTGGATGTTTGAAAGTAAGACAAATTGATTCCAGCTCTTTGACGATTTTGCATTTTAACGGTTTGGAGACAAAAGAAGACACTAGAACTGATTTCGTGCCTGAAAAAACTATGCTGGGGAAAATATCCTCGCGGTCTAGTCATGGAACCGGTCGATTGACAGCAACCTTCCCCTATCATATCTCAGAGTTAACACTAATTTCACTTCCGCAAACAGGATTTTTTTTTTTTTTTTTTTTGAATACAAGAATAGAGGTAGGTTTCAGCTTCGTGATTGACTTTTGATGATGTACTACTTTTGTCTCAAAAACCTAAGGAAGACAAAAAACAACGTCCTTCATTACAAATGAGTCTGATGAACCATGAAAATCTCCACGAAAACTGCCCACTGGTCTTCTTTTTTCCTTTTGCTTCTTGACGACCTGCCCAGCTGCTTGATGTGCAGTCACTGTCAGAACACTAACCACGCTTTGATGGGCTGCACAGAATCAATCATCTTGTTCCTTAATAGTTATAATTATTATTGCTGTATTATTATAAAATTGCGGCACTTTATCATTATTATTGCATACTCTACGCACAGTACTGTACTTTGCGTCTCGCTGTCTGCCGTCAAAGTGGTGTAGTGGATAAACGCTAGTCTCTTAAGCCCAAAAGCTTAGGCTCGAACCTGGCTGTAGACGGTTGATTTTCAGGATGCAGAAAATTGACAGCGTTCATGTAATATGATTATGTGGCATCTAAAAGATGCCTCTAGCACTCGTTTGGCTTGGAGAGATCGTGGCAAAATTAAATTCCTAGTGCAGTTTTGCATCGAAGAAAGCCCAGGATTCCCCATATAGTGGCGGCCCATAACCGGGCGTCAAAAAACTCGTTGTAAAAGAATCCGTCGATAATGCTGCCACCTGAAAGAATGGATGATACATTGGGAGATTGCACGAGGTTTGTTTTGCATCGAAGAGAGCCCAGGAGTCTCCATCTAGAGGGAGAACTGGGCGTCAAAAAACTCGGTGTAAAAGAATCCGTCGATAATGCTGCCACGTGAAAGAATGGATGATACATTGGGAGATTGCACGAGGTCTGCAAAAAATTGCGTCTCTAAAGCAGTTCCATTAGAAAAGGGCATCGTGCTGTCTAATTGATCATTAATTTTGTGCGTTTTTATTACTGTATGCAGTAGTGTAATAAGCAGCAATGCGTTTTCTTAAATAAACTATTCATTATTTTATGAAGGGAATGGTGAGTAATAGTTAGGAAATTATAACAGGAAATAACTAATTGGTGCTTTTGCCGGATATCTTTACATTCAAAAGCTCACATTCTTGCATTTAAAAAGGGGTTCATTGAAGCCACGAAACGTATGTATGAAGGAATCGATATATTTGTGCTATAAAACATTGATTATTTCCTGTTACCCCCACGGTACAGAGATATTTATTTATTTCTTTGTCAGGTAATGGTTTAGAACAGTTCAAAGTGTGTAAAGTACCTAAAATAATTGTGTACGCATTTTAAAAAATCGTATATATGTACCCTATTTCACTACATGAAATATTCACTCATACGAGGATGTAATGGAATGCATTCCACGCATAAGATCTCTCCACACCAATACAGATGATGAAGATAGCTCAAAAACACTTGTGATCGATGTTACTGTTCTGATGATTTATTTAAAGCAATATCCTTACGACAACATTCCTTTTTTTAAACTGTGAATTTAAACTGTCTTCAGGAAAGAATTTCATGGTCCTTATTCCACTTCCAAGCATGTTATTTTTTTTTATCCTTTCTTTATGTATTTAATACATTTACTTTATAGATGCAATAGACTCCTTCCAAAGCTACAAAACTGAGTCAACTAAAAAAGAAACGCAGTTTATGTTTAACGGCGTTTTAAAAATATTCATACAGCAAAAAAAAGGAAAGGTTAAGTTTTATTGCAATGGCTGTTTAAAAATGTTTACTTTGGTAACAATATTGTATCACATGAAATTTTTTCTTAAATTTAGGCTATCCAAAGCACTTTTCTCCTCCTCCTATTTCATAGTTAAATCTGCGAGAATTTCCATATAGATTGCAATTACACTAAAGTGATAGGACACGACTGATTAGTAGCTGTAGGCATGTCCGTCCGTACTGACTGAACAGTCAGTCGGCCTCTTGTGCCCGGCCATTATTAGCGATATCGATGGATCATTATCTCGGAGATGCTTCCAACCCCCTAATTCCCCCATCTCCCAAAAGGGAACTTAATCGCTTCATGTGTCAAGGGACATTTCAGTTCGATTTGGGACGACATTTGTGGCAGCGGCAGAAGCATTTAATGGATACAGTAGAAAGTACTAGTACATAACATGTAATAGCAAGGTATGTATGAGAGACGATGCAAGGAAGAGAGGCTCGGGAAGGCTAGTATTATGTATAAAATTGGTCATGCGATATATAAACGTTTTGAAGGTAATTTAAAGATTTTTTAATAGAAAATAAAATCTGGCGAGAAGTATGGTTTTAGGTAATTAACCGTCATAGTTAATTTATGAATTATGAACATTGAAATGAGTAGTTTCATTTAAAATGCAGAAATTTTTTTCTGATGTATAAAATCAAAACAAGACGGAAGATTTCACAGGATTCACAATAAAAGTTTTGGCCGTGATGTTTTATACCCGCAAAACTTTCTTTTTGTCTGGAAAAACATGCCAATTGTTTAAAAAAAAGAAAAAAAATAGAATGTTAACAAAGTCCTAAGATTTTTTTTAAATCACGCTCTGGTTTATGAAGAGTTGTTTGAACAATACCGCTTGATTGTGCAAACTTCCGGAAATTTTTTGAAAGTACAAATAAAGTAGTACACCAAACAACAACAACAACAACATTCATCAACAAATGTCACCCCCCTCCCGTATTACAAAGAGTAGTATATAATATCAAAAGAAATGTTATAAATTATAATCAAAATTTATGATGAACCTACAAGAAAAATTTCAGTTGCATTTTTAAAGAAAGACCACTTTATACTGAGCCACAACATCAGATTTTACAACAAGTCTGTGTTTAGTTCTAATCTTAGAAAAGACTAACTTTTTTTGACATTCAAGTAATACAAAAGGATATCTGTTGCATTTATTACATGCTTACGTAAAAAGAAAAAAATATTTAAATTATAATTTATAATACGTGCTTCGATTGATACTTCTACTTTTTGTCGTTTTCTAATTTACAGATGTATTTTTATGTGATCCTTTTCCTCCAAATACTTTCTTTTTTACCTGGGTTAACATTCTCTTCTCTAAATAACTATGCATTGGTCATGAAAAAAAAGGGATGAATGTATCTCTCTCGCTCCCTCACTTGCCTGTCGCTCTCTATCAATTTTCGTATGTGCAAATAGAATTGGTAAAATAATTTTTTTTCTCAGAATGATTTGAAATATAAATGTTTCACTGAGCAACAAAATTGAAGCTGGTTTTTATTTATTCTATATTACTTTTTATTTATTTATTTATTATTGTTATTATTATTTTCGAATATCGGCACAGAAAAAATATTTATTTTAAGTAATTTACTATCCCATGTGTAGTTCCATGTGTTCCAAAATTGCTGATTACCTTTTTATCGGGTCAAAGTCAAACTTTAAGTAATATACAGTTTCATGTGTTCTAAAATCGTTTTTAACCTTTTTTTCAGGTCAAAGTCAAACAGTAGGAAAAAGTAATTTTTCTATTGCCATTACCGAAAAAAAAATAATAATGAAATAAAATAAATAAATAAAGATTCAGTAAAAAAAATGCATTTTCTAAGCTGAAAAAGGACTAAATAATGAATAACTCTCCACTTCGTTACCAATTAAAAACAGATTTGTTCAGAACTATCAACCTTATAATTCCCAAATATCAACATCGGTTTTTCTATTGTAAAGTTCCCCACGCTCTGTCTAAAACAGTGAGAACAAGCCTTTTTATTGGTTAAAGCCTTTATGTTTGTGTGTGTGTGTGTGTGTGTGTGTGTGTGTGTGTGGTCTTAGTAAAAAAAAAAAAAGAAGTTTTTTTGTCTATAGAGAAAAAAAGGGTTTAACAATGTGATCAGACCCATAAAACCTTATTTTACTACAAAATATCCTTTAATTACATGGTTTTGTGTATTTTTGTACAAGAGAGTTCATGCGCCAGGTTTAGAAAAACAATATTCATAATGACAGGAAACTCCCCATGTCCCAAGAGATGAAAATGTTCGTGTCATCACTAGATGCTCGATGCTCATAAAGCAACTCCTTTGGTTCTTTTCTGCCGGCCATAATAGAAAGCAACACGAAAACTCTTCTCAAACCGTTATTACTTCGAAGTCTAATGACACAGATTAATTGGCTTAAGCAAAAGAACGCCTTTTGTCTTGTACGGACAAAACTCCGGTTTCGGAGCGCCTAAATTAGTGGAGTAAGTGCAGTGTCTTAAAACACGGAGCCAAAAAGACTATGGGTGACTGCAAATTCCGCGTTTCTTCTTTGTGTTTTGGCTCCTTTTCTCTCTCGCTGGGCTTAATTAAATATATTAGACAACGAGATTAAAAAGGATGAACGCGGAGGATAAAAAAAAGGTTTAATATTTAAGCTCTCCCCTGCAATAATCCCCATAGCATTGTGTCTAGAGCACAATTTTTGTAGATTTAAAGTTTTAAAAGAGTTAGTGAATTGTTCAGTTTTTTCCCCCAACCAACTCTTTTCTTTCTTCAATAGATGAAGGGTTTGTTGTAGTTATTATGTTATCTTTACTCTAGGTAAACACTAAAGTCTTTTGCTTAAGCCAAAATGACCAAATTAAAGCAGTATGATAAGGATAAAGAGGCTATAAATTTTTAAAAATCTATTTAGAAAAAGGAGGCGAAGGAAATTAAGTTCCTCTTGAAATTTTCTTTGTAATTAGGCAGCGATTTGCAACTGGATTGCGGAACCGCAAGAAAAGAGTGCGAAGTACTTGCGAAATAAAAATGGGTTGAGATCTTTTGAAAATGCCGGTATGCTGTATTTTATTCGAAACATGTATCTGGAATTACAGAATTCCAGCATTTACAGAATTTCCGCAAATTCTTAAGTTGCGGGTGGATACATTTCAATACCTTAATTATACTTAGTGGACATTTTAATGTCCCTTTGATGAAAATGAAAAGGAATAATATATCCTTTAACGTATAAAATATAACTATAGAAATATGAACTTAAATGGATAAGAATGTTAGACAAATTTAAACTGAGTAAGTTTTGAATAAATAGGAAATTTTAAAGACATTAAAGCAACGATTTTAAAAACAAAATGAGTCATTGCATGTCAACGGAACTATGGGTCCCCACTCGACCATCTCCGATTTGGATGAAATTTTATAGAGGCGTAGAAATGCCTTTGAAACTAATCTATGCAAATATTCAGCTTTCTAGATCCAAATCCTGAGGATCTAGGATCTGCGAAAAATGTGATCCAAGATGACGGATTAGCTTTTTGTGCCAAATTGCCAAGTTTACACCCAGTTTACAGGAAATTTCATTACACTGGAAGCCTGGAATTTTAGGCTTTAAAGTAAGTTTAACCGGTAGTATATTCAAGTGTTTTGTGAATATGAGCTCGTTAGATTTTGTGTAGCATGCGCGTGAACTTGTGAAAAAGCGCGGTGGGTAAGAATTTTCCTGGATTTTAGGTTATCATAAAATATGAAAAAAAAAAAAAAAAAATCAAAAGCTCTTACTATTGTAAAAATGCTTGTTTTTAATGGGTTACAGCTACAGAGCTTAAATATATATTTTCTAAAAAATATTGAGATTCAAAGTGGCTATCGAAATTTTTCAAGTGAAAAATAGCCTATTTTCAAAGCGTTATCGCTCACGTTTGTCACCTTGCATCTACTTTTCGTTTATACCATTAGAAAGAAAACATTTTTTCCTTTCAAAATAACTTTTTTCTTCGATGGTGTTCTTTCAAATAAGGATGAAAAAACAAGCTTAAAATTATATCTGTCGTAACGAATTACCATGTTCAATCTCAGATTACGGGACATTTGATAACACTGGAAGCGTGAAATTTTAGGAGTTTAAAGTTTTTTTGGTTGTCAATACGTTCTAGTATTTTTGTGAACTTGAATTCGTTCCATTTTATGTACATGGTTATGCAAAGTCTTGATAAAACGCAGCATAGAAAATTTTTCCTGAAAAAAAGCGAAAAAACATGTGTTTTCCTATAAAAATAATTTCTTCTTTTCAATGGTTTTCTTTCAGATAAGCGGGAAAATATGAGCCTGAAATACTTGTCGTTAGCGAGAAAATCTCGTTTTACAATAAATAAAGAATGGTGAATGCTATGACAACCGACTTATAGGGATTTGCAACTTTTATAAGTCAGAAATAGTTTTTTATTAATCATTTAAAAAGTTCTTTTGGAAATTAAATATGTTAGAATC
Organism: Uloborus diversus; assembly: GCF_026930045.1. Classification (NCBI taxonomy): domain Eukaryota; kingdom Metazoa; phylum Arthropoda; class Arachnida; order Araneae; family Uloboridae; genus Uloborus; species Uloborus diversus. The sequence continues at coordinate 146,898,767 of NC_072731.1, forward strand.
AGAAAAGTATTTTGTTCAGAAAGCAGATTGATACATTAGACAGAACAAGATAATTTTCTTTTTTTTTAATCATATTTCATTTGCAAAGTATCTTTTTAAATGATTAATAAAAAACTATTTCTGACTTATAACAGTTTCATAATCACTATAAGTCGGTTATCTTTATTCTTTATTTATTGTAGAACGAGATTTTTTCGCTAACAACAAATAATATTTCAGCCTCATCTTTTCCCGCTTATCGGAAAGAACACCATCGAAAAGAATAAGTATTTTTATAGGAAAAAAATATGTTCTTTCTCACGGTAGACACGAAAAGAAGATGCAAGGTGACAAACTTGAGCTACAGGGCATTAAAAACAGGCTATTCTTCATGTTAACTGTTTTGATATCCACTTTGGATGCTAATATCTTTTAGAAGCTCAATATTTACGCTCTGCAACTATAACCCATTAAAAACATGCATATCGACAATAGAATTACAAAGTTCGAGCACTTGAATAATTTTAGTTCAGAATTTATGACATTCTAAAGTCCAGGAAAAGTTTCTCTGCTGCGTTTTGTTAAGACGTTGCATACGTGCTACACAAAAGTTAATGAGCTCAAATTCACAAAAATACTAAAACGTATTTACAACCAAAAGTACTTTAAGCTCCTAAAATTTCAGGATTCCAGTGTTATAAAATGTCCCGTAATCTAAGATTAAACATGGTAATTCGTTACGACAGACAGAATTTCAAGCTTTTTTTTTTTTTTTTTTTTTTTTTTATAGCGCTTTGAAAATAGTCTATTTTTCACTTGAATGGTTTTGATACCCACTTTGAATGACAACATCTTTTAGAAAACAGATATTTAAGCTCTGCAACTGTAACCCACTAAAAACGAGCATTTTTACAATGGATCCACGCAGCACGAGCTTTTGAATTGTTTTTGTTCAGATTTTATAACAACTTAAAATCCATGAAAAAATTTTCCCATCGCGCTTTTTTACAACTTCAAGCGCATGCTACACAAAATCTAACGAGTTCAACTTCAATAAAATACTTAAATATAGTAACGATCAAACATACTTTAAGCGCCTAAAATTTCAGGCTTCCAGAGTGATAAAATTTTCTGCAAACTTGGTGTAAATTTGAAAATTTGGCACAAAAAGCTAATCCGCCATCTTGGATCACATTTTTCGGAGATCCTAGACCCTTATGTTTGGATATAGGAAGCTGAAAATATGCATAGGTCTACGCCTGTATGAAATTTCATCCAAATCGGAGATGGTCGAGTAGGGATGGTTTGAAAAATTAGGTCTGTTGACGTGGAATGACTCAAATACGAATTTGAACTTTACAAAAGAATGATAAAAATAATCAAACATTCATATAATCGTAAATTGCGCAAAAAAGTACCAAGTCCATACTTTTTAAGACTTCAAAGGAGGTTATGTATTTGTCTTGCGGCTTTTTATGCATGTTTTCTGATTTCTCCAAGACGCCTGGACCAATTTGAAAAAATATTTCTTTGCCTGATAGGGTATACTTCTTTCCAGATGGTCCCATGGCAATTTTGTCTGGATTTGATGAGGGGTACCGAAGAAATCTAAGAAACTTTAAATTTCATACGTTGTGGCTACGTAATCTAACTTGCGTCATGCGAGCGATACGTAACAGGTCACGTAGTTCTGCCGTGAACGGTGCTTTTTCCCGACGGAGGGGTCTTGTCTTGAACAATATTTAATTTCACTCCATCGAGATACGGCGCCGCCAGTAAATTTTAATTATATTGTTACCAATGTGTCTATTATTTATGTAGAAAATCCGTAAATTAAATGTTTCTTGCAACAAAAATGGTTGAATTAATTAGTTAAGTATATATTTTTTGCTATTAAATAACTTGATTTATGTATTAAAGTGTTTCGTTTTTTTTTCTTTTTTTCATTTTAATGTTTTAGTATCGAAAAACGTTTATTGTTCAATTCAAGGGAAATAGAAGACAAAAGTCACCCCTCCTCCTCTGACGATTGAATTTATATTGCTTAGTAAATATATCGCAACTCGTGTCCGATTTCTGAAGTTTGACAAGTATTCTAGATTTAATCTTTCATGACGCCGTCAGTTTAATTTAAAGTTATGGCAATACTAATTAACAGAGTTCGTCGGAATTTTTTTTATGTACTATGCTCCCCGATTACTAGAAAAGGCCTGGACCGATTAGGACAGTTCTTTTTCCGTTTGAAACGGTACACTTCTCCTGGTTGTCTAATGGTCATCAAATTACGCTATGAGAGATTCTGGTGAAATCGAGTTAACTCTTCAAATTTCATACTCGCTCTTTGCTGTTTGTAAAAATTCATAGCGTCTTACTTAGTAGAACGCTTTTTATGTTTTTTTTTTTTTTTTTTGGTGAATGAGGGTGACCTAACTTAGGTCCCAAACCTTTACTTTACCATATTTGCTTTTTTTTTAAAGTTGTGGGTAAAAAACAGTAAAATTCATTTAATTCCCTGTTAAACGATTAAATATAAAACCCATTGTTGAAGAAAGTGCCATAAAACATTAATATTAATCAGGGGTGCCCACCAAGGGACTAGAGTAGGGCAGGGGTGCCCACCTACGGGGGGGAGTCGGGGTGCAAAAGGCTGTGGAGTCGGAGTTGGAGTCGAAGAGTCGGAGTCGGACTGATTTTGGAGTAAAGAAGTCGGAGTTGGAGTCGTTCGAAAACATGGCGACTCCAAATCCGGGTTTTTTTATTTGTTTAATTTTCAGAATCTCTTTCCATTTTTTAAAAAACTAACTACCTAGTAATTTGATTATATGCTTAATTTTTTAATAACATTTTGAAGTCGGGACCTCCTATAAACTACTACCTAACGTAACTGACAACCTACCGAATCCTGAGTTGAATCCTAATTTAACTAAACGCGGAGTTGGTCTTTATATCTAAATTTACTGAGTTACGTTAGGAGGCCCCGAATTCAAAAGGTTCTTAAAAATTAAGAGATCGTATATAATTAGTTAGGTATTAAAATAATTCATCGTATAGTAATTAAAATCAGTGGTTATTTTATAATTGGGTGTTTAGTTTAGTTAATTTTTGTACTGGAATTGAAAAATGAATTTGATTTGTACGTTTCAGAAGGAAATCGTATGTAAATATGGCCAATTATTTTTTACTTTTTAGTTCCTCTTTGTTTTTTGAAATAGGTCTTTCTTTATTTAAAAATAATTTATAGAATAAATTCTCAATGGCAGCACAAAATGTTATAAATAAAGTATAGTTTCCTTTTGCGCTAAGACGTTAGCAGGAAATGTATGTAAATTCTATTTCTGTTTCTAAAAAATAATTACGTCAATTTAAATATTTTCGTGATTCTTGTTTAGTACTAGTATTGTAGTAATAAAATATAATAACAATGATAGTCTAGTAAGTTTTTTTAAATAAGGACAACTACACTTATTAATTAGGGAGAATCTAAGTACTCGAAGTTTAGTTCTTGAAGCAGGAAGTTCAAAATAAGGCTTTAATACACAAGGGTGTTTATATGGAATTCGTTTTGTTTTTATATTGTATTAGTATAAATAATTATATACATACATTTTTCCAAAAAGTTTGGATGTGTTGTAAAAAAACAATTCTTCATATGGTGCAATCATTGAGTAGAAATGCATGCCAAGTATTGATCACTTTAGATAAAATGCGTGAAACATGTCTTCAAAGCCTGTACTATAAGCGCATTTATAAGATGGCCAGACGCGAGTAGTAGATTTTTAAACTAACTAAGAAAGAATAATTACAAAGATGCTTTAGTTAACCTTCCAGTCTTTACTGAAAAAGTATGGACATGACTTTGATCTACTATAACAATATGAAGTTCAAATCAGGTGCTTTTCTTTTTCAATGTGCTACAACTATAACATTTTTCTCTCCAGAAGAAACGCACAGCAAAATTGTGTATCATATTTGTAATATTAAGTCGACAGTTAAAATGATGCAGATTTTATTATTGTTTTGCTAGAGGATAAAAATTTATTTACATCATATTAAATAAATTTGGATGCAAACTAAAGGAAAGTAACGCATAGTTGGAAAAAAGCTACATCATTTATTCTGTATACTTTCGTTCGTTGGGTAGATGTGACTTTCACCTGGCATTATTTCACAGAGGAAAAAAATTAACTTTACAACTATTGAGAAAACCTGATTTGTTTTCTACGATATTTGAATGGTTATAGATCGATATAATTGTAACATAGTTCATGTTTTTTCTGTCCTTAAATTTTTTTTTTGGTAAATTTTACTTCTTCAACTCCCTTGACTCTGTTTATCTGTTTACCCGAGAAGCCCTGGCGATATCGCTTGTTACGAGCAATAATTATAGCAGAAACTTCTTTTTTTTTCTGAAAAGCTTAGACATAATGATTTTTTTTTACTACTAGTACTATGGTGTCATAAGAATACTTAGAGATGGAAAAAAAATATAAAAATCGTTAACTTCCTATTTAATGAGTTTTGGATAAAGACGAAATCTCACTTTGAATCTCATTATGTTTAAAAAAAATTGACCAAGACTCTGCAAAGAAAGAGAAAGAAGTTTCGAGTGGATAATTTTTCAATCATTAGCGAATTTAAAAGTGAGAAATTCATCAAAAATAGAGGTAGCTACGCTGAAAACACTGAAGAACGATAAGACACTTTAATAAAGAAGCAATAAAAGAGCTTCAAATAATTGTTTTCATAACAAATTATTCAGGGATTGGCTTAAATTCACCATCATAAAAAAAATCATAATTGCACTTTTAACATCAGAAATCCTGAAGTATATTCTACGCGTAAGGATTCAAGTTCTCAGTTGACGCTAGAAAAAACGAAAGTTTTCACTGCAACTGCCATGTTGTTTATAGGAAAGAGACGAATATTTCGCGAAAAATTCAATCTTGAGGTTAACAAAAATACATAACTCTGTGCGACTAGATAATTTACATTATGAAAATTATAAGGAAGGCTTTGTATTTATTGTGTTGCTAACTTCCTCAGAAATATACACAAAAAAATATAAAATAAACATTCCTTTATTTTATTAGTTCAACTTTATTATATAACTCAAGAAAAACTTGCGTTTTAGTAAACTTTATTTATTTATTTATTTATTTATTTATTTATTGGAATGTCATGACTCGCTGACTGTGTCCAATGACCTTGATTATCCTGGATTGATATGGTTGTTGTTTCTCAAGTATTTAATTCAGTCTAAATTTCTATTTAGCTCATTTTTTTCTTCATAAACAGTACTGTATCATTTCAGATTCACACATGTTTCACTTCAGATATTTGTTCAAAGTTAAAAGCGTGTGAAAAATGTGCTGATAAGCAAATGTTTTTTCATTCTTACGAATTTGCTGACATCGGATTTTCTTAAACTCACGTAAAAACAAGATATGACTAAAAAAAAAAAAACCTTACTTTTTGGTTTAAGAAAAATAATACCCTTTGACAGAAAAGCTAGTTTGCATTGAGACCGACAATGGATTGTTGCACTTACTCAATACTACCAAACATTTTGTTTCCTGTTCTGAGCTTCTAAAACAAACCCATTGTAATGAAGAAGTGGGTTTGCATATGCAAAAGGTTTAAAAATTAATTGCTAACAGAGTGGGGAGAATTGCATTGCATTTTCTTTTAATATAATATTGGTGTGTCATAATGAGACACCAATATTATGAAAGAATCGCGATTTATTTTCTTCCCATCGCTATTTATTTAGTCTATTTGGTGAATATTTTGCTTAAAATAATTTGAATCAAACCTCAAAACACGTTTTCAGAACAATGAGTGATATGTAACTACGACAATCCTAAATCCTATTACCTTACTTTTAAAAAGTTAATAGATTATATTTTCTAATGGTACCACATCCTTTCAACAATCCCAAACCAATAACATTTTAAAATTACCATTATTAATGAGACAGTTCCTTTTATTAATACCGAAACCGTGGCAATATTTTTTTAGACTTGATCACTAATATGCCTCTAAACCAAAAAGAGCTCTGAAGATAACTTGTTGAAGAAATATGCTCCTCCAAAAAAGAGTAACAGCTCCGATCGGACTAGGTAATAGACCTTAATAGCTGCAGGCACAGCACAGCATACACGCTTGGCATCATAATTTTGATGAACGTGAGATTCCAGCTACCGTTTGATCATAAAATAATGATTTTTTGAAGAAAAAAAAACAAAGTTTGCGCTATTAGCCTTGCCGCCTATCATCTGAAAGTTTAATACGCATCGTAAAAACCCTTTCCTGATGCAGGTCTTTAATTTATTAATGACTGGGATCAAAAGGAAGACGATAAAGGAAAAACCCTATGAATATGAGCTAATTACTTACGCAAGGCATCGCTTTATGAATATTCATAAGAGACAGCGCGTAGGAAAAAAGTTCCAGTAAAGAATGTAATCATGCGCATCGAAGAGACTGGAGAGAGAAAAAAATGGTAGGGAAGTAAGCGTTTATTCTTACAAGTTTTTGTTCGTTTATCTGATGGAAGCTATTTAAGACTAAAGATACAGAATATTCAAGAAAAGAAGAATGTTTTTGAATTAGCTTAATCCATTTTCAGAGCTCTAAATGGCGTTCGTGAGATAGCAAGAATTGCAGGTTTGTGAGTGAATAATTTACTGAGAGCTGAGCTCGGCATCATCAACTCAAACAGAATGTTCTGCAGTGATTTGTATTCCTTACACTGAAAACTCTTCACTAAAGTTGGGAGAATTAGACAGCTGTGAAGATAAAAAACATATCTCAAGGATATTGAATGTATATTGTTTTGCAACAAAATGAAATTATCTATATTTCAAGTTATATTTTTACTATTTATCTCGATGGTTTCTTTTTTTTATTTGTCCTGATGTTGGATTTTAAGTAGACTACTTTATATAACTATCCAGCTTCAATGTGAGAAAAATATTTTCTGAGCTTAATGTATCTAAATCATAATTTGTTCTTACTGATGATCATTGAATATTGCTACCTTCCTAAGGAAAAAAGACTTTGCTCTAAAAGTTAATTTTGAACATCAATATCTTTCTAAATTTTTGCTTCGTCTTCATTTGAAATAAAATCGTTATGGTAATGTATAGCACTTTGAAATACATTTAAATATGCTTGATACAGTTATTTTCATAATGTTTCAGTACAAGAAAACAGACACTAGCTAAAACTCTTAATAGTAATCTAACCACGGGGAAGAAAACGTATATGAATCAGTATAAATATAACAGTAATTATATGAAGTTTCGCATTAAAATACTGCATCGCTTATAGTTTCCTTCGTTGCATCTATTCATTTTAATATCATTGAGCCACATGGAAGTATTAAGGTGTCATGATGAATTCAACTGGTTTGTAAAGTGCTCTGTAGTGTACCGTAATTAAGAAGTGGGAGAGTCGAGGATAAAATTTTATTTTCTGAACATTCAGATGTAAGAAAATCTAAACCTCTTCTGAAACACACTATTTTCTTGAAAATAAATGTTTTTCTAACCGTCCACTTTAAAATGGTTTTGATAAGAGGTCAGACTTTGAACATATTTTCTTCGTTAGAAGCAAGACATTGAGCAACAAAGTGCCTGTATTGTATTTAGTGTTTTTGCTTTTGAAAATGGGCACTGTTTCCTACAAAAAACATTTTGTGTGGGTGTTATAAAAAATAGCACATATGGGTAATTCTCTAGAAAACGTAACTTTTGAACGCAAATATTTTTCAATTTCAAAACCTTTTGTTTTCTTCTTTTTCATTCTTACATGAAAGAGTTACCTACTAGAAGTAACCGTAAACAATGGTCCAGATAAGTTCCAATTATTTTACTCAAAGGTTTAAAAAAATGCCCTGTTCACGGAAATAAAAAAAAAAAAAAATTAACATTTAAAAATCGAGGCCAATTCAGTATCAAAGTAGTAATTTTGTTAATTGCGCAAACAATCAACTATTTTAATGATTAGTGGGAAGGTAACATTAAGCTCTCTTAATTAAAGTACGGCTTAATTAGTAATTTTCAAATGTATGATAAAAAAAGCATTTAGTAAATTTGAGGATCTACTGGCAATTTATAATTTTAGTAAAATGCCTATTATTGATGCATTTACCCTCCATCATTTATTTTCATTTCAGAAATAATGACATTGATAAGATCTGTCACGGAGGTGAGATTCACGAAGGTGAAGAATTGTCCATTAATATAAGGCCTAATAGATACATTTTTCAGGGAAATTTTTTTCTACGTTGCTACAATACACATGTTAAGCAAATGAAAACATGTTCACTTTTTTTTTTACATTAATTTACGTCCCTGAAATTTGAGTTCACGGAGGTGAGAAGTCAGAATAACCACAATAACCAAGTTTTTAAAGCAAAATCTATCTTCTTGTTTTTTGATAAAAAAACTCAAAACTTCAACCATGGCTGAAAAAAATAAGGGAACTCTCTTGTATCATGGAAAATAAAATTTGATGTCATTACTGCCACGTATTAATGAAAAAAGGCATTTTGTGTTTAGGTAACGGCGGTGAGAATTTATTGTGTGACATGACACCTTGCCATACTAAAACGAACTAAAACACAATACTAAAAAATTAAATATACTTAAACAATTAGTATTTGAGACACTTGTAAAAGGAATAATAAATAAATTAGTACATACTTTTAATTCAACAAGTTCTTAAGCAACATAAACAGTCACACAAAGTGTGTGACATGCCGCGGAGGTGAGAATTCACATATTGTGAGTCAAAAACATACTAAAATAAATTTATTATTAAAAAATTGCTGGTAGGTTTGAATAGATATACTTTTGATGAAATTAAAAAGCATAGTTAAATGAATTGTTTCTTAATTTTTTTCCTGTAAAAGGCGTGTGAAAGAAAAGTTACTTTTTGAAGAATGACCCATATTGCATCAGATGCGGCTTTGTAGTCACTTACGTTTGCCTGGCTCTCTAAATGAGGACAGTAAAACCTCATTACATCGAATACAAATACATTGAAGTCTCTTTACAACTAATACCAATACAACAAAATATCCGTTTAAGAGAAAAAATGTTCAGTCCTATTTTACTTGCCATTACATTGTTTCAATTTCAAAGCGACGAAATTCCCTTCACAATGCACAGAATTTGCAATTTCGCTATTGAAGTTCGTTGTAACGAGATTCAAATGCATGTACATTTGGACCGTTCCACGAAAATCTGGCATTTTGTCCCGCATATTATAGATCTAAATTTAATTTCAAAACGTGTAAAAAACAAGTTTTTTATTAAGAGAACACGTGTACGTGTAGTTTCTTAGGAGAAAAATTTTTGTTTGTTACATTTTTGGAATGGCGTGCTGTTTGTTTCTTTTTGAAATGTGTAACAAATTTGCACCAACAGATTCGAGGGATATATTGGTAGAATAATGAACTCTAATGCAGATATCTATAAGTGTGTCCTACTCGTGACAGGTAAACTTCATTTGAAAAATCCCAATTAAAAAAGAAGTTCAAAAAATATTTTTGCTTAACAAATAACGCTAGTCAAATACTTTCACTTGGTCAACAAACTTTTAACTTGCAGCTCTTACTTATTTGTATCTATATGAAACATTAAGTAACATTTTGTCCAAACAGTCCCACACGTGACTGTGGAATTACACATTTCAGTGAGCAGAAAATGAAAAAAAAAAAAAAAATAAATAAATATCCAAAGTATATATGTTATGTGTAAGGAGGAAGTACCCGGATGCAATAAATAAAAAGAAAATCAAGCTCCTGCAACTTTCTAGCTTCGGTTTTGTTGCAATTCTACTATGTCCAGCACAGTAAACGAACTGCGCGCAGCTCAAGCTGATTCAAAAATCGATGAAATATTTCTCCCTCTTAAAGAAAATTTCCTTCACACGAGAAGTTCATAACTCAGAAAGGCACTAAATGGGTGTGTGACAATCACTCATCCAGCGAACCGCACACTATCATTCCTCAAAACCGAGTTACATCATAAGCCACTCCGAATGAAAACGGATGGCGAATATCTTTTTACGTTAATTAACTCAAACTTGAACCTTCAACGTCACTTCGAAAAGATGAAGAAGGAACCTGCAGCAGGGCAATTAATCACGACAAAATTTCTCTCTGCCCAGTCGGGCAGGAGGGGGGGGGGCGACGAAATGCTCAAAATTACTTCTCTAATTGTATCGGATGTGTATGTGCGGCGCGCCGGATGTATCCGGCGCACTCGCTGTGCTGATAACTTGTAAAAGCATTTAAAGAGAGCACGTTTAAAGCTTTTAAACCGGATCCCCACCCTTTCGTTGTCACACTTTTCGATGCCTTTCCTCCACCCTGGTTTGGCACCGTCCCGAACTTAACATAATTACCGCTCTATTCCACGCACAAACATTAATCGTTGATGGATGATCCATTGTTGGGCGCCTCATAATCTTTTAGGCACTCCAAAATGGTGAAGCACACGCGGGTTGTAATGAAGCCGTCAGCCCAGTTGTGCTGTCAAAGTAAGTGTTTAACTTTTAATTAAAGCGCCGTGCGTCGGGAGGTAAAGTATAAGGTGGTAACCAGTCTGTTGAACTTTTAGGGGCAGAACAAAAGGGGGATAGGCCCAATTAACGCGAAGCCCGCTCTTTGTTCCTGCCCGCCTCCCACGCAGTGCTCCCAAACACTCTTCCTTTTGTTTTTCCCGAAATGTCCGGGCGTCTTGCTGTTTGAAAGATGGTGTAGGTTTTCCGTAGCAGCCGCCGGACGGGAATAAAAATTGCAGAAACGGTATCTTGCTTCCTTTATATGCGACTGTCAAAAGCACAGTGGGAGGGTTTCGCTCGAAGAACACACTGATAATGATTTTTGATTAAGCGACACGCCGTTTTCCAAACCCTCCTGAATCTCAAATATTACTTTTAAAAGATTTACGCAACAAAACTTGTTTTTATTTCACCTTGTAATGGTTTTAAACCAAACTCTAAAATTCGTTTAAGGATAAAAGTTATAAATTATTATTTAAGTGAAAGAAATAATAATATTCATGTGTGTTTCAAGCTTGTACTACGCATTTAATTTGCTTGACTTCATGTAAAGATATTGTAGCTACATTTATTAGCATTCTTAAAATACGTGTGAATTTTTAGCGTCGGATACAACTTTGAAATAATGTCATGCGAATGTGAAATGTTAAAAAATAATTCAAAAATTTTATGGAAACGAAGTATTTATCTCAACATTTAAAATAGTAAACATGGTTACAAATTTCAAACTTACATTAGTTGATTTTGATCTGAAAAAGTTAACTAAAAACTGTTACTATTACTTTTCTTATTTGGTCTCGTAATTTAGTCCAAATTAGTAGCATCTACATTTATATTTATTAATAATTTGTTAATTTTATTTTAAACATTCTGACAAATAAATTTGATTCATCATTTATGTGCACACTTCAGAAAACTTATCATTTTTTTCCTTCTATTTTATTTCCCTTGAGATATTGTTGCTGAATTCTTGACTCCTTTTTATGAAAACAATATTGAATTCATTTTTTATATTTGGAAGGATAACTAGAAATTCGTTACAAAAAAAAAAAAAAAAAAGACTTTGTCAGTTAAAATATGAGACAATTATGTGTCATTTACTTAAATTAATGTAAGTTATACTACTTTTTAAATAAAATCAGTGTATCTCAAAAATGAATTATAGCATCGTACATAACTTTAAGATTTTTTTTTTTGTCAGTAGGTATTCTTGCATAGGATATAAAGAAAAATGACTGCATGAAATTTTTTGTGTCATTTCTGTTCACAAGTGATGACAAAAATAATTGTAATTTGTTTCTGACATAGTGTAATTAGTTTAGGACATTAAAGTCTTAAGGACATTGAAATTCTCAGAGTTGTATGTGATGAGAACTTCTATTATGACTCCAGTTTCCATACTTTCAAACTTGAAGGAATGGAAATTGTTCTTTTGTTACAGAGGAATAATATGATAAAAGAGCCTTAGCTGGCAAGTGTTCCTAATGCAGTCCACCCTCAAAAAGTAGAATTAATCATTTTTGATTTTGATTACAAGATGGGGAAAATCATGTATATGTTGCGCTTTTGGTTGAAATTGAAGAGATCACCTTGATTGACAATCATTGTTTTCAATAATTTTACTTTCGGATAGAAGTAGTTCTCATTTCCAGGTAAGAAAACATTCTAATTTAAATACGTTTAAATTATAAAAGCTTCGTGTTATGGTACGTTTCTGAAATATCGCTTATTTATCTTTAATCACATGCATTTCTTAATTGGTAACTATTAATTAACCAATAACAATTGTAGGTCGAGCAAATGGTGACCGTATTCCATTTTCAGGGCTCCATTGAATCACATTTGAGGCAATGTGAAGCAAAGGGATGTAAGTGGACTTTTTAAAGTTTTGAGTAAAATACGTTTAAAGTTCAAATCCCAGGTAGACTTTCATTGATATTTTTTTAATAAATAATTGTGCATAGCAGCACCCTCTAGAGCTATAAGTACCATCTTTTGACCTAGAGGTCCTCCTACAGTTTTGTAATGATTCTCTCCAAGTTTTTAATTTCGTCACTTACATCCCTTTGTTTTTCACTACCTGTTGTTTAGTATTACACTTTGTTTCTGTAAACCATGTTTTATATGTTTTCCAGATCAGGTGAAGCCATCCCAGAGCAATATTCGAGAAAATATTTATTACAATTTGTTTTCTTGCAATTTCCTTTTAATTAAATATTTACCTTCAAATGGACATGGTTTTATTCTTCAGTTTCCCGAGAGTTTTTTTTTACTGTAATAAATGTAATATTCATATTTGAACCAGCTTAGGTATACTATGCTACAAAAATAGATCATAAGTTACGATTTTAAAATTTTGTTATAAAAATAATTAAAATTTATTTCAAAAAGAAAATTATGCTTAATATGTGTTACAGATAAGTGATTAATTTTACTTTCAAAAACTAGTCAAACAGACCTAATCAGAAAATTATGAAAAGACATTAAAGCTTATATACGGCCACCTTTGGTTGGCACTCTCTATGATTTAATATGTGTGCTTGTGGACTCCACCTCCTAGCTCAGCGTCCAATATTTATGTATTTGAAAATCCATAGAGACTTTAAGAATGGCGATTCTACTAATTTGTATGGATAGCATTAAAAACATTGACTTGTTTGTCCTTGTATGATTTCCGGAAAAGACTGCGACTAAAGCTAATTATTATCAAACATAATAAGGAATATTAGACACATTGTTAGGTTACTTTTACTACGATATTAGTTTACTTACAAACTACACACATGCAAGATGTAGAAAACAATTAAAAAGAAAATGGGATTTCCCTCACCCCATTCTTAACTTTTTTTTTAGTGAACTTCAGATGTATCACTTGGATTTATCAATGCTCATTACGCGAGAAGAGTTTAACAGAACGACTCTACGTCTTAGTTTCTGAAAAAACAAAGTCGTTGTTGTTATTATTAGTTTTTATTTAAAAGAAATATAATGCTTAAAAATAAAGTTAAAAATTTTGGTAATAACATATTAAAACACCGACTGTTAATGATTAATTGTTGAAACATAAAAGGTTTCACCTTTTTCTTTTTTGCTATCTGTTAAAAAAAAAAATATTTTCCTCTATACAACTATGTAATTACCTACTTTCTCTCATTTTTATTGCCTATTAAAGAGCTCGCAAAGAGACTCCTGTTCTAAGGTATGATCAATAGTTAGTGATCACTTTCCTGATTATGAAGATTAACAGCTTACAAGACTTTCAACCATTATCTCCAGATACCCTCGCTGAGACAAAATATTTAACAAAACTGTTGTCCTTTACTCCCTAAGACGCCATATACTAAGATTAAAACAATAGATCAACTTTTCCCTGTAGCCATCAAAGAGGGGAAAAGAAAAACAAAATATGCTACATACGAAAAATTTTTCCCTACTAACCCTTTGTTGCCGGAGGAAAGTTTTAACGGATAAAACCTTAAAAGAGAGTACCAAGCCAAAAGGAGACTAAAAAAAAAACCTTATCCAATACTCTTTAGCCTTCATAAAGACAAAGTTTAGATGCGTTCCCTTAATGTCCAATTTGTCAGTCAACCATGGGTTTAAAGACAAAGTTTTCCTCCCCGAAAAGAAGTTTCTAAGAGAAAAGAAGGAAAATAATTATAATAAAGAAAAAGGGAAAAGACAGGGGTATAGCTTGGAAATGGGGTAGCAATTTACGCGTTCTTTACTGACAGCATCCCCTTGCTGTTCCCTCCCCATACACCTCTTCGTACTTTCTTCAGCGCTCGCAGGCTTTAGCGGGGTTTCCCTTCTATGAAAAAGTGCAAGAGTGGTTTGAGAAAATGATGACACCGAGTCGATACATTGATCGAGTTAATCGTGACGTTGGGGGAACGGATGTTGAACACAGAGCTGTTGTTTCCTGGTATTTTGTGTCGAGATATTCGAAATAAATCTGCTTCAGAGCGAACGCAAATATTTTCTGCCGTGAGCAGGTAAACGGCAGTATCTGCAGAAGAGAGTTTTCGAATTTGAAGAAACGTGTTTTGGATTCAATACCAGCAATAGGGAAATTCTGAAATTGGACGTTTTTTTCGCACTTTTTTTTCAGCTTAAACCAAATAAACTGACTTGCACAATAAAACTAATGTACAATCAATAGATGATAAAATGCAAAAAAGTGAAAAATTTAAAAGTTTTCTTTAACCTGCCCATGATAGTTTGCTTTGCCATTTTGTGACATTAGAGCTTGTCTAAAGTCGCAAAACATTACTGCGTTTACAATCCCTTTACTAGAGCAAAGTAAACATGTTTCAAAAAATATCTTTTTCAGTCACTATGTTTCGGATTATGCAATACTAAAATGGCGTTTCTAATTTAAGGATGTTTAAAATTTTCTTGGTTATAGACGGCTTTCAATCATACCAAAAATCCAGTTGCTCTAAGTATATATTTACAGTAATTTGATAATTAGATAATACAGCGGCTGCCGCTTATATGTATCACTTTTGTTCTAAACAGTTTTGATTCCATAAAGCGGCTGTTTCAATAAAGCGGCTAATTCAATTAATAAAGTCCAAATTCAAACAGTCTTTATGAAAAAATGTCCAAGGTCACACTTATTTCAAGAAAGTCCTGAAGAAACTTCACGTTGGGCGCCAATTTGTTACGAGTCCAGCCACTTCAAGAAATTCTTTAAATGACGACACAGTTCTTGAGAAAACACAGGAGATTTATTTACAACTTTATACAAGAAATATCATTAGTAACTGCTAAAATAACCGTAGCAATCAGGCAAACATCAATTAACATCGTAAACTCAACGGTCACACATGTATTTACATCAAAATACGCAAAACACAGCGCAAAGGCTAATACACACAGAGCTAAATACACGCTCTCCAGCGCTAGGCTGATACGATTCACAAGCATAACTGACTCTCCCATTCAAATGCCACACGTCTTTTATATTGCTTTGGAAACTTCGACAAAATTCTACAACTTTTTTTTTATTTTCTTTTTATTCCATTCACAAATCTTATCATTCAGAAATGGGGTGACCGTATACTTCAGCCGAATGTTAGGGAGTTGTATGTACATTACAAGAAACTATTAACAGGTTACGTTACTAAGATAATTTTAGATGAAAAATAATGAAATAAACGCCTAATTTAACCAGATTAGAACAAATTAATCAAAAAATTAATTACTACTTACAGAATTTGTAACAATACGTTTAATGCTTGATCTGTCGTCATTATTTTAAAAATTTTATTTTAAACACTAAGCAAAAATGAAATAAGTAAGCTCTACCAATTGTTTTTAGTTTCATTCATTTTTATTTCAATTTTAAGACGCCAGAAATTGTTTTATTTAACTTCTTGATTTTCTTGAGCTGAACGTCAACACTGAACACATTGAGTTAATTCCTTTCCATGTTGGAGATCGAGGAAACGATCTGTACAGCATTTCTGCCTCTCAATCTTCATAGTCATTATCGGAATTACCACTCCCGAAACATGCGAATCCGAGTTAGTGGAAGAATCATTGCTAACTCCTGTTCGATGACTTTTGCACTGCAACAGTTTCCTTCCCTTTTGCCTGTTGCCATTCGGTACCTCAAACCCAGAGAGACGTAAGTTACCTTATCACTCTTTTCAGGGCTCTATTTACGGGGAGGGTTTTTAAAGTTCAAATCTCCATCCGGAAATTTTCAAAGCTGTTCCAAAAACACTTTTTATCACACATTTTTGCTGAAAAATTATTATTACCCTTATTTGTTTACTTATTTATTTTCATTTTCATTTGAAAGATGAAGTTATTATTATTTTAGAATTGTACCTACTCAGTTTATTTGGAATACGTGATGCCGACAAAAGCACCAAAATTCTTTGAATGTAAGAGTGTCAAACTCAATATTCAACATATTTTTCACAAGTGAGAAAAAAAAGTATGAATTTAAGAAGATTTGCTTTGAATTTGCGTATACACGTAACTATTCTCATGAATTATTAAAATGAAATAGAATATAAAATAGAGGAGAAGTTACGTAGCGTGCACATCAGTTTTTTTTTCCTTTACTTAATAGATAGGTCATTTTATACATTTTCTCATTAAAGCTTTAAGCTTTCTAAGGCG
Organism: Uloborus diversus; assembly: GCF_026930045.1. Lineage (NCBI taxonomy): Eukaryota > Metazoa > Arthropoda > Arachnida > Araneae > Uloboridae > Uloborus > Uloborus diversus. The sequence goes on from NC_072731.1 coordinate 146,915,459, forward strand.
CAGAAGTGTATTCTACAAGAAGATGGTCTCTGAAGCTGAGAAAAACCAGAGCGATAAGATTTTCCTCTCTGGCCTCCATGCTAAACTATGTTGACCAATCGAGAAAACTGTCAGTTTTTATAACTGATGAAATAATCTTAATTCAATTTATTAAATGCAAAAAGATAAGATTTCTCAATACGGGACTCAGTTACCTAAGTTGAGACACTATCGTAAATTGGGAAATGCGTAGTATGTTTTATTAGGAAATAACCATGCTGCATTACTTTGCACAAAGTAATTCATATATATAATAGTGAATTCACTGATCGAGTAACGTTCTGATGTCACCAGCAGTGAAACTCGCGGCATAGCATGATAATTTGATATCTTTTAGCAATGTTTGACATGTAGAAAAATACATAATAAATATTAATTTAATGGTTCCAAAAGATGCATGAAAATTTGAAACATATTTCCTAAATGCTGATGAATGAGAAATTATTTGGGTGCTTTCATTGTTTTATGATGCAGCATTGTTTATTAGCATGGAATTGTAACAGACGGCTTTAACAAAGTAAACAAACAATTTTTCTTTTTAATTTCAATTATTTTTGGGAAAGAAAAAACAGTTGTACCCTTGCTTAATTGAGCTTTATTGTCTTTACAACCGACCAGCATTTTCAGAGCCATGCCAGTAATTTTCTTCGCGATCCGTACCTTTCCGTTTCCATTTGAAGACACAAGAATTACAATAAAAGTCTTTGATAATAAAACAACCCAACAATCTCTCTTTTTTTTATTTATTCACTTGTTTATTGTTACTGAAATTAGTTTTACTAATAACTTCGCTTTTTCAACTTTCGTCGAAACATAAACGTTAATTTGTACTTACGTTTGCATTTTTCATTATTACTTTAATGATGTATGACAAAAAACTACAAAAAATATGAAAAAAACGAAATGATTCGAATAAAACATACCTACAACTATGTACTATGAGTTTTCTTGTGCGCAATAAACTGGAACTATAACATTAAAAAAAAAAAACATCCTGCATTTCGTTATCTCCTCATATTGAAACGAGCTGATGTGTGCATCACATGACTTCTTTTTACTCCAATTTAATGTCATTTCCCCATTACTGGCAATTTTAATGTGATTCAATAGTTTACTTTCTAAATATCCCAACAATTCCCAAATTAAAACAGATTTTTAAAAAAAAATCGCCAAATTTGTCACCAAGTTGGCGACAAAAATTGGGGACCAAAAGACTGGCGATATCTTCCCAAGTGTCCGCCAAATTATAACACCACTTAAGTTTACATCGAAATTAACAATGATTTCCCCCCAAAAAGGGACAAAAGACCCCTTTAGAAACACCCGAATACAACCAAAAGAATCTGCTATCGTCATCTACTGTCAGAAAACAGAGTAGAGTTTTTCTTACAATTTGTACTAGTTTTCTCCAAATTTTAAATGTGAGGCTTAAACCGCTTTGCTACCAGGTACTTCAATCGAAAAATATTTCGAAGAAAATCTAGAAAGCATTTGCTTACTTCGTTTGTTAAATTTATGCACTCTAAAGTTAAAAAAGAAAATAATAACCTTTTTAATCTTAATCAAACATATTTGTTGTACCTAAAGCATGCTTAAGTACTTTCGTAAGTTTAAAAAAATCATTTTTTACTCGTAATTTAAATAAAAAGACAGGTTACTTTTTTTCCCCAGTTTTCAATAATTTCTGCCACAGATAATATTAAAGGATTTCTCTTTGGATACGAACAATAACCCTGCTTCATCGCTGAATTCGCAAACAGCTATTGATACTATCTCTAATACGTTCTTGTTTAAGAGTTTTATCCTCATTTATCTGAAAAATTCGATATATTATAAAGCAAAATTACTGTCACCACTCAGGGTGGAAACTGAGTGGTTAAACTAATGAACCCAGCGAGATGGAAGAGAAAACCGATGAATCTCGTATAACTGCAGAAGTATTTTATTGCATTAAATCATTCTCGGTTATTATCAATTCCCGTCACGGTATCTAGGCAGATACTGACGCTGATAATCAAATGACGGCCCTCGGTTTGAATTGGCAATAGAAGTCGATGTCTCTCAAATTAACGCAAATTTCCCTCGTAACTGTAACTACTACTAATCGAATCAGCGTTGCCACTTCAATAAAAGCTCAAAGGGAATCGTCCCACTTAAACGCGACCAAAAATCTGTTTTTAATATCCGACATTCCACGATCGTGAAATGTTTTCCAAAACTTTCGAAACAATTTGATTTCTCTCCCGCAAATAAAAGCTCGGAGGGGTGTGGCCTATATCCAGGGAATAAAAAGGAAAATATTGGTGAAGGGAAAAACATTCGAGTTTCTCTCCAAGATTCGTCGAACTTTCCCGAGCATCAGTTAGCGAGGGGCGGTAAACATCTCGGGAAGCAATTCCGACGCCGAGGCCCGATAAAGTGGCACAAATGGGCGAAAATTAAGTTTTCTTCTGGCTCTACAGTTGAGAGAGTGGGTAAAAATCTCCGCCTTTTCGTCTTGCTGAGAAAAGTGTCTCTATGAGGAAGAATTGGATGCTGATGTGGCAGAAGGCGCAGAAGACGCCATTTTGGAGCTCCAAAGTATAGATTTTATACTGCAGCTTTGCTTGACTTCTTGATGGTCTTTTTTTTTTTTTTTTTTGGTCAAAATTACAAGAAATGTTTGAAAGAAAAGAAGGATTGAAAGAAGTTAATGAGAATAGTAAAACTAATACTTAAAAAAGTAAAAATCTTGAAAACTATTTTCAACGGATAAATAATTCAAGAAACATCTTGGACTATAATCCTTTTTAGCCTACTTTCCCAGTAAAAGTCAGAAAAAGAAGAAAAAAAGCACGAAAGAAGGCTTAATGCATCTTAAAAATATCGCAAAAAAAAAAAAAATAAATAAATAAAAATTAAATAAAATAATTGAATAAATATTGAAAAGTTAAAAATTGGAAAGTAGGGTATTGAGATGGGGAAAAATATCTTTCGGTCTGTCTGTCGGTCCGTCGGTCTGTCGGTCTGTCTGTCTGTCCCCCCCCCTAATAAATTTTGAATGAATAGTCCGATTCGAAAAAACTTTTTTTTGTTCGAAAGATCTCGGCGAGGACACCTCATTCCCATATTTCACTTTTTGATTTGAACTATTTTTTGTTCAATTTTGAACAGTTCAAAAAAACTTAACATTAGCGCCTACGGGGAAATTCAAAGCAATTCCGAACTGTGAGGCGAATTTGCTTCAAACAAACTTTGTAGGAAAAAGCTTTTGATGAAAAACTTGTATATAAAATATCTTTTTGATTTGAACAATTTTCCGTTCAATTTTGAACAGTTCAAATCCCTTAACATTAGCACCTACGGGGAAACTGAAAGTCAATGTAGATTCCGTACTTGAAGGCGGATTTTTTTCAAACAAATTTTGTTGGAAATAGCTCTTGACGCCAAACTACAGACTTCGACTCCGAGAATTTAGGGGCACTTGACTCCGACTCCGACTCCTATGCCCGACAATTAATCGGACTCCGACTCCCCGACTTAGCTCTGACTTCGTAGCTTTGGCAAAAATTTATACACGTAGGACAAATGACTGACTCCGATTCTTAGATATTCGACTTCGACTCCTTTACCCCAAAATGAGATTGACTCCGACTCCGACTCCGCAGCTATGGTTCTGACTGTGAAATAATTATTGTTGATCTGACTTGTTTTTATTTTTACGCTAAAGTTTTAATTTAATTATTCAGTTTTCGGCGAGTAAACTCGAAGTCATTTATGTTTCTACATAAAAATATGCGCAGACGATTTTTTTTTTTTTTTTTTTTGACAATGAAAATTATTTTTTTAAGTTGACATTTTATTGTTTTTATTTATTTTGGTAAGTGCATTATTTCATTTAAAAAATTGTTTTTCGCAACAGGGGAAAAAAACGATTTTTTTTTTTGGATATGATGTATTTATTTTAATGAGCTTATTAATTTTAATTATTATTTTTTTCGTTTTGAAAGCTGTTAAAGATTTTTTTAATGGAAAAAAGTGTATTAGCTGCTTTGTTTAAAAGTTGCTGCATTTTTTATTTATTTTTTTTTTTTTACGCATTTAATTTTTTTAGATGAGTGAGGAATATTTTATTCCTAGAAATCAGCTTAAAGTATTTTAAAAATATGTTTGAAAAAATTTGCGATTTTGGCTATTTTTGAGAATATTGATCAGGTACTAGAAAGTAGTATGGGTATACGGGAAAGTAGGCTCGTCTAGTTCTAGACAGAACTTCTTGTTTTTTTTTTTTTTTTTTTTTGAACTAATAAATAAACGAAGCAAAACCTTGAAATGATAATTTTTTCCGCAAATAAATGAAGAAAAATCTTAAAATAATCATGTTTTTAAAGTAAATATTTGATGAACATACAGTAAGGAGTTATAAACCTCTCCATATGAGGCGGTTACTATGAAAACCACCTGAATCCATTTTTTAGCCTACTTTCCCAGTAAAAGTCAGAAAAAGAAGAAAAAAGCATGAAAGAAGGCTCAATGCATCATAAAAATATCGCGAAAAACAAAAAAAATGGCAAAAATAATTAAAATAATTCAATAAATATCGAAAAATTAAAAATTGGAAAGTAGGGTATTGAGATGGGGAAAAATGTCTGTCGGTCTGTCTGTCTGTCCCCCCCCCCCCCCCGCCGATAAATTTTGAATGAATAGTCCGATTCGAAAAAACTTTTTTTTGTTCGAAAGATCTCGGCGAGGACACCTCATTCCCATATTTTACTTTTTGATTTGAACTATTTTTTGTTCAATTTTGAACAGTTCAAAAAAACGTCTACGGGGAAATTCAAGGCAATTCCGAACTGTGAGGCGAATTTGCTTCAAACAAACTTTGTTGGAAAATGCTTTTGATGAAAAACTTTCTTTTTGATTTGAACAATTTTCCGTTCAATTTTGAACAGTTCAAATTCCTTAACAATAGCGCCTACGGGGAAACTGAAAGTCAATGTAGATTCTGTACTTGAATGCGGATTTATTTCAAACAAATTTTGTTGGAAATAACTCTTGACGCCAAACTCCAAAGTTCGACTCCGAGAATTTAGGGGGACTTGACTCCGACTCCGACTCCTATGCCCGACAATTAATCGGACTCCGACTCCCCGACTTCGACTCTGACTTCATAGCTTTGGCAAAAATTTATACACGGAGGACAAATGAATGACTCCGATTCTTAAATATTCGACTCCGACTCCTTTATCTCAAAATGAGATTGACTTCGACTCCGACTCTGCAGCTGCGGTTTTAACTGTGAAATAATTATTGTTGATATGACTTGTTTTTATTTTTACGCTAAAGTTTCAATTTAGGTACTCAGTTTTTGGCGAAAAAACTCGAAGTCATTTATGTTTCTACATAAAGATATGCGCAGACGTTTTTTTTTTTTTTTTGACAATGAAAATTATTTCTTTAAGTTGACATTTTATTGTTTTTTTGTTGTTGTTGTTTTTTTTTTTTTTTTTTTTTTTTTTGTTTTGTTCTGGTAGGTGCATTAATTCATTTTAAAACATGTTTTTGGCAACAGGGGGAAAAAGACGATTTTTTTTTGATATGATGTATTTATTTTAATGAGCTTATTAATTTTAATTATTATTTTTTCGTTTTGAAAGCTGTTAAAGATTTTTTTTAATGGAAAAAAAGTGTATTAGCTGCTTTGTTTAAAAATTGCAGCTATTTTATTTGTTTTTTTTTCTTTTTTTTTTTTTTTTTTAAGCATCTAATTTTTTTATATGAGTGAGGAATAATTTATTCCTAGAAATCAGCTTAAAGTATTTGAAAAATATGTTTGAAAAAATTTGCGACTTTAGCTATTTTTGAGAATATTGATCAGGTACTAGAAAGCAGTATGGGTATACGGGAAAGTAGGGGTACTCAAATTACTTTTTATCTCTAAATAATTAGACAATTTTGTTGATTTTAAGAAGAAGATAAGATTGAATTCGTACATCAAATGTTATTCAAAATTTACAAGAAAGAAAAAAAAGAGAAAAAAAAAGAGAAAAAAAGAAAAAAAACAAAAACAAATAAAATAGCTGCAATTTTTAAACAAAGCAGCTAATACAAATTAATGTATTAGCTGCTTTGTTTAAAAATTGCAGCTATTTTATTTGTTTTTTTTTTTTTTTTTCTTTTTTTTTTACGCATCTAATTTTTTTAGATGAGTGAAGAATAATTTATTCCTAGAAATCAGCTTAAAGTATTTGAAAAATATGTTTGAAAAAATTTGCGACTTTAGCTATTTTTGAGAATATTGATCAGGTACTAGAAAGCAGTATGGGTATACGGGAAAGTAGGCTCGTCTAGTTCTAGACAGAACTTCTTGTTAAAATTTTACAGGAGTGAGAAAAAGCATTTCATTCCCTTCCCAATCATTTTTTTCCAGACTTTTTTTCTTTTTTTTTTGAATAACATTTGATGTACGAATTCAATCTTATCTTCTTCTTAAAATCAACAAAATTGTCTAATTATTTAGAGATAAAAAGTAATTTGAGTTGAATTTTAACCTGATGGAGATAGTTTCGTTTCAAATCGCTTCGTGGCGTGATTGTATCCGCAAAGAAACTTTAAATTATAAAAGGAAAACATTTTTGAAAATTGGTTGAATTCGCAGATTGAGCTTGTTTTAATACTAAGCACCTGCTATGCTTTATCCTTCTTTCTCCCTCTCTGCTAATATTTCCTTTTTTTCTAAATTTTTATTAATAATACGAATAATTAATATTCGTTTTGGAAAAGATATAAATAAACACATACAATAAAATTTTTTTTACAGAAAAGTTAGATCTTCAACGCAGTAATACTTCTGACGTACGCATGAAAACATTTATTTTCATTATTTTTGTTATTACTATTATTATTATATTATATTATTATATTATATTATTATTGTTGTTACTATTGTCATATTTCTATAATAAATAATAATAATAATAATAATAATGATAATAACTATTATTATTATTATTATTACTATTATTCAGTAGCGTACTAACTAGGTAAACTAACAAGAGCAGTAATTTATTATTTAAGTATCTGCATCTTTTAAAATTGTGAATATCGTTTTAATAGCTTAAGTTAGTTAAAGGTGATTTTATAGCTAAAGTTAACTTTTTTTTATATGTTTATATATTTGTATAAGTAAATGAAATAACTATGTATACTTATTGCATAAGTGTTACTTTTGATGATTGCATGAGTCCGAGTGGTATTATATACATGACAAAGTTTCCGTTTCTTTAGCCTACTTTTTTATTTTAATGCATCTCTTACTGACCAAAAATTTAAAGGGAAAATTCTTTACGTGAAATACTTTTATCTTCGAAAAGTGTTCTCAAACACTAAATGCTCTTTTTCAATTGAAGACTATTTTCGCCAGTCAAAAGATGTTTCAAAGCAGAATTTGTTTTTTCTGACTCCAAATGATATCTTCTTGTCTATTTGCATCACGCATTAGTACGTTAAAAAAAGGCGTCGTGATTAAACACGTAATAACCACATTAAGAATGTGACACATATGTTAAATGTGGCATGATGAACTAAATAAGAAGTAAGCGTTGAAAAAATGCCCTTGTCTTTGCAAAATAAAGTAAGAAACAACGTTTAATCACCCAAAATTGCAGATTACGGCAATTTACAGTGACCTTCAATTTTGGGCAATAAAATGTTATTTCTTATTTTTCTGAATAAGAAATCTTTGGCTGCTCAATATAAAATATATTTTCTCTTTTTTATGCCTTTCATAAATACCAAATTACATCATCATTATTTAGCGAAAGAATACCTTTAAGGAAGTAAAAGAGTTGGACAAACGGCAAGAAAAATGGAATACAAAATCGAGTTCAATCCCTATGGAGTAATTAAAGTTTCTGAAGTTTTAATGAGTAATGTGATAACTCATAGATGTCAATTAATAAACCATTTAAGATAATTATTGTGTATCCATTTTATACTCCACTGTAGCAGTCGCATTTGAAGAAACTTAATGGAGTCCCAATCACCAGGGATACATGATAATGATAATTAGATGTTCTTCCTTTAAATGCTTAATGATGAAACTAAGGTTTGGTATTTCCATTTCAAATTTCGATATCGGACACGTTTAATGAATCAAGGATTCATATTTTGAATGAAATCGCGTTTAGAAGAACGCATCGAATTTTTAATATATTTTTATGAATAGTTCCAATTATTAATCTTTAATTTGTCTAAGCAAAATTAATGAAAATATAGTATCCTGAAAACGAATTACACTACCACAAAGTTGAATATGTAGCCATAATGAAGTATCGATCATGGTTAAAGATAGATTGTTCGAAAATAAGTATAACAAAGTCATCCTACAGTTGCAAAGCAATTGCATAGAAGTCAGAGGATGGACCTGGAAAAAACGAAAGCTGACTTCTATACTCTACTTTTACGTCTCGCAATTAAAATCTGAAGGACGTTGTGACACAGGAAAAAAAGTTTCGGTTAAATTTCGGTAAAAATAAATAAATTAATAAAATAACAATGATCAAACTAAAAACTTTGTCATTCAAGGACATTAAGGATGTACTTTTATCTACTTCCTCATTCTGTGATTTCTGTGTGGGTAGTATATATTTTATTTTCCCTTTTTATTATTAGCTTGTTTTAGATAGGCGGTACTAGAAAAATGTCGATTGATAACTGCCTCGTATTTATTTTAACAGAAATGCATTTTCAAATAATTAAAATTTGTGTAACTTTTACCGATGATTTGATGCTGCTCGTAATAATGAGAAATATCATTTTATGATGGAAAGTAATTTTTCACTTTAACTGAATAAATTTTCATTTCCTGAGGTATACTTCAAAAATATTGTTCTAACCTAACAAAAAAAAAAATTAAAAATAAGAAAATAATAATTAAATAATATGCGCTATACTGATATGGGCAGATACTTGACATTATCTACAAAAATGAGAGAAAAACACGTTTTTGATTTTCCACAAACGCTAGTAAAATTCTTGAATTTGGAGTTGTTTTCATTCTTTATTTTCAGCGGAAACCAAATAAGCGAGTTTGTACAATTTAGCTGAAGTAAACTAGATGACAAAAATGCAGAAAAAGAAAAGAAAGCAAAAAAAAAAAAAAAAAAAGGAGAAGAAGAAAAATGTAGATTTTGCTATTTACCATACCAAGGGTAGCATAATAATCCCAAGTCTTCTTCATTTTGTATAGCGCTGACCGAGCGTGATCTCAGTCTATCGAGTAGAGTCTTGTATTCCATTCGATGAGAGGCTCTCTCTGAGTACATAGTAGAACACATATGAAGCCATCCTGCGAAAATCATCATGGAAGGTGGAATACGCGTTGACGTTCTTATCTTTTCTCAGTCAGTGTCAACGCAAAAAAAAATGAATAAGATTAATTTTTCCCTTAATTATATTTACATTATAAAATTTTATCATTGAAGTTCTTAACATCGGCAGGGAAGGGGTGGGTACAGTGAGACGAAAGCAATTTGTTTTCTGTTTGGACATCTTCAGCCTGGTAAAACTTTTGAAAAGTCAAGTACTGTGAAAAACATTACAGAAAAAAGGATACTTTCAAGTATTACGTAAGAAAAATAATTATGTCGTCATAGGTTGAACCCATCGAGGTAAAATATCTCCATTGTTTGTTGCTCGGTTTCTAAATTATTCGATAAACTTGACAGACTGGTGGTATTAATCTTACTGTAGCCTATTAAATAACGTTCATTTTATCAGTAGAATGATTTTGTTGATTTTCCTTGTTTGAAAATGATAGATATTGAGTTAATATTTTTCAATGAGGGAACAGTGATACACCATTATTCGTCGCTCACTGCTCTCATGAGTTTTTTATAATAAAAGGGAAGTAAACTTAATTTAACTACAACAAATTTGCTGATGCAAATGATAACTATATAAGTTTGAAAGCCCTGCATCAAGAAGTTTGAATTTAGTCATGTATTTTATAGATGTATAATGTTACATAAATATTTACATTTTGTACTTATCCTTTTTACATTATTATTTCATTAATTTCTCATTGCAATATGCTAATTGTAATAATATTTATCTAAATTTCAAAATTTCAATATGCCTGGAAAAACGTTATTCAGATAAACTATTTTGAAGATTTTCTGAAACAGACGAGAAAGAAACTGTTGAACTAATGATAGACAAAGGTTACAGTGAAAGCATTCCATTCTTATCAAATGCTACATCACAATATGACACTTTAGACCAATTTACTCATTCAGAATCATCTAAATCATTCTATCTCAGTCACAAACTAATACCCAGTAGATGTCACTACCAAAGAATGTGTCACTACTGTGTGGCAAGACGACGTGAAATTCACCTTGCCAAAGGCAATAGCTCATACCAAACCTAAACGGCAACAATCATTCATATTTTTCCAGATAAATTTAGAATCTTTCTAAGTTTGCTAATTCAAAAAATATGTGGCTTGCTGTTCCCACTTTACTGGGGGAAAAGTGAGACAAAATTGCATTTCGTTTTTATTTTCATCGTTTGTGTGCAGTTTTAGTTTTTCTAGGTCCTCTTTAATAATACTTTTAGTGACAAATATTGTACCATTTCAAAGAAATTGATCTCTATGATTTTTAGTAATTTCCAAGCAAGGATGACACATATCTCAACCGCAAAGGGTAAGTATTTTATTGCAAAAACCACGACGAATGATGAATATGTACTGAAAGGGGTTAAAAAGAACACGCCTTTAAGCCTTTTTAAACAAAATGCTTTAATTGTATATGTTATCACGAGCGAATGTTATTGTAGCCTACCGTTATTATAAGAGTTAATCTTAAAACCTAAATTCACTGCTTGATTGTAAAGTTTATTTGAAACGGTTAGTGCAAATCGGACAATATAATTTGTTTGCCCTCAAGCAAACATTTTTCAATACAATAACAAATTCGATAAAAGACGACACACAAAATTCGTTTTAAAAACTTTCTTACGTTCATGTTGTGTAAAAGCCACCACCAAAATTTTCAAAAAGTATCCAACTGCAAAGCAATAGGAACTTTTATAACAGACGAAAAAGTTTCAAATAGCTCGTAATTCATGAGCCGTTAATAATTCAGATTAGTCACGCGTGACGATGCGTGGTCTTCAATGGCTTCCACTACGAGGACATCACTTTCGAAGAGTTAGCAGAATTTAGGGCGACCCCTTTAGCTGGTTCCAACTTCCCCATTTACCCGCGAGGTAATCTAGATTGGCTTCTATGGGAGGCAGGGATTCGATCTGTGCTTCCTTTTAATTATTTTCCCGATGCTTGTTTTGAAGGGTACTCCCTCTACGTGAGAAATAGGAACAGATTGTGCGTTGGAGTTGGGTTTAATGCCGCGTGGGGCTATGATTTAGTTGGCAACCAACTTTTAAAAATATTTTAAAAGTCAAATAAAATGCTATTTGGCACGTTTTAGAAAGAAGCGTAACGGTATAGATGATAGACAAATAAATACAGAAAAATGAAAACTCCATAGAGATATTCTTAAGGGAAAAAAAACCCCATCGAAGGGAGGGGGTCTGTTAATGACCTCATGATTTGGTAGACTACAATTTTTAATGTAATATTTATTATATTAAAAAAAAACTTTTGGTTATGAAAATATAAAAAAATGAGAAAATTATTATTGTCTTTTGACTTTTTGCTTCCATTACTTGAAATTTAAAGCATTCAGTTAAAAAATCTTGGTATTTTTTCAGAACAATTTGAGTTTCTCATTAAAAGGCAAAGTCTCGTCGTTAGATGTGCAGCAAAGTAAATATTAACTTTGATATTGACAAAAACATTTAGCGTTGGTTTTGATTTTTAACATTTCTGCGCAATACTTTTAAATTTTTGTTTCATGTCAGAAAATCAAACTTTTATTTTCGCTTTTTTTTTTACTAACCGTGAGCATATTTTGTTTTAATTACAGGGCATTGAATATCTTAAAATAAATTGCTTTCAATTCAGTGCTTTGAACATATGCTTAATACTTCGTATTTTTGCCGTAAAATAGATTCTGCATTTGATGATCGTTACTGATTTGTTAACTTACTTATACTTCTGCAAGCGCATTCATTTTTCTCAGTTTCTCTCATCTGTAACACTTTGAATTTCTAGCTGAAATTGTTGATGCCACTTCTTGAAAAGTTAATTTTTTAATAAAGTACATCACGAAAAAAAGAGATCTATCAACTAAATAGGTCTTTTGTCACATCCAAATGTTATGGTTTAATTATTTTTTTTTCTTTCTTAATGTATCTTCAATCGTGTATAATGGATTGATTTCTTTTAAAATAAAGCATAAAATTTTAACTTTTAGGAAAATTATTTCTGCAAATTTTGCCCAACAAACAGGAGTTTTGTTTTGACCAGTTTGGCAAAAATTTTGGAAAAGGAACCACGTGTTATTTTTTATGATTAAATCCCCAAACGAACAGCATACTCTAATTTGAATGACAGGAATCAAAAGAACGCCAAAAAATGGATAATATGATTAGAAAAGTAAGACATTTTAATCAACATAAGCTGACTATAAGGGGTTTGGCGCCAATATATATAGTTTATTAGAATTTTCACCCTAGCCGGGGGTTTTGTAGGCTGTAGTAGTTTATAAAAGAGCACACGTTTTCCACTAAAATTTATACTTTCATCTCACTACTATAACATTTGCAAAGTCACACTATTATTTGTGATACAACACGTTACGAATTTGGGGTTTAAAAGTTTTCTTCAGTAATTTATTTGATATTCTGTAAACTATTGTCATAAGTAAGGGGTGGCGAAAAGCTGCGGAGATTCGTCTGAGCAAAAGAATACCGTGTAGTTGCAACTCATCTCTTTAACTTCTGGGGTCTTATTACTTTAAATGTTTCTTGTATTCGTGAGTACTATTATTAGTCAAAAAACAATCCTGTAACCAAATCAAAAAATATTAATGTTTGAAAAGTGTACATGATTGTATCTAACAAGAATGGTTTTTTATGAATCGAATTTATGTGCTATTTGGATAAGTTTTTTTTTAAACTGCAGTCGCAGTAGTAAACAAAGTGGGTTCCATCCAATAGTCACTAAGGCCGTATCCGGGTTTCTATGCTAAATCTGCCCTTGCGACTTTTTCGACTCGCACTTGGGGGATCATTTTGGCGTCGAATAAAAATAATTTAGTCAAATTTTCAGCTCTTTATCTCAAACGACCAACGAGTTTTTCAAAAAAAAAGTTTTTTCAATTTTAATTTTTTTCCATATTAAAACTCAAATTTAATAAAATGATATTTTTTTTCCTTATTCTTATTAATAAAAAACATGAAAAAAAAATTTGTCATAATTTTTAAACGAAAAGCCGATTTTGCCAGCGGAAATAAAATTTAAATATTTTTTTTCAATTCTTTGCTGAAAAGTGTAACTCCCCAAGTTTTGTCAGAGAAAACGTCTTTCATGCTCCTCTACACTCAGGATTTTTTTCAAATTATTTGAAATGGTGAAACAATAAAAAAAAAAAATAAATAAATAAATAAAATAAAATAAAATAAAATAGGATTTTAATTAAAAAAATCATCATAAATTGATGAAAATTATTGTATCTAATGTCAGTTATTACAAAAAATATATATATATGCTAAACGGTGTCTAAATAATAAAAAAGTTACTTTAATATTCGATTTTTTTGTCTTTATTGGATCCTGACTGAAAAATTATTCAAAATAGCGTGGACAAATTATATAATCCTCTTTATGTACAATTTAGCATTGAATAATATTTATTTAAAAAACTCTTCAATCATTTTTTTATGTTCCTAATAACTTCACGAAGGATATGTCCTTTTTTAAATGTTTTTTTAATGTTTTTTCTATGGTAAGATAGTATTTTTGAAATATATATGGGTCATTCTTCAAAAATCGTAACTTTTCTGTCACACGCCTTTTACAGAAAAAACTTTAAGGAACAATTCATTTAACAATACTTTTTAATTTCATCAAAAAAAATATCTATTTAAACCTGTAAATAATTTTTTAATAATAATTTTCATTTCAGTATATTTTCTACTCACAATATGTTAATTCTCACCTACGCGGCATGTCACACACCTTGTGTGACTGTTTATGTTGCTTAATAACTTGTTTAGTTAAAAGTATATATATATATATATATATTTATTTATTCTCCTTTTATAAGTGTCTCAAATACTAATTGTTTTAGTAAATGTGTGTTAATTAAGTATATTTAATTTTTTAGTACTGTGTTTGAGTTCGTTTTAGTAGGACAAAGAGTCATGTCACACAATAAAGTTTCACCTCTGTTACCCAAACTTAAAATGCCACTCCTCATTAACACGTGGCAGTAATGACATCAAATTTTATTTTCCATGATGCACCGAAGCCACCATGTTTATTTTCAGCTATAGTTGAAGTTGTGAGATTTTTTGTCGAAAAACAATGAGATAGGTTTTGATGTCAAAACTTAGTGCGGTTATTCTGACTTCTCACCTCCGTGAACTCAACTTTCAGGGATGTAAAATAATGTAAAAAAGAAGTGAACATGTTTTCATATGCTTGACATGTACATATTGTAGCAACGAAGAAAAAACACATTTCCCTTAAAAATGTATCCATTAGGCCTATATTGATGGAAAATTCCTCACCTCTGTAAATCTTACCTCCGTGACAGACCATAGCAATGTCATTATTTATGAAGTGAAAATAAATGATGGAAGTTAAATACATCAATCTTAGGAATTCTACCACAATTATAAATTGCCAGTATATTCTCTAATTTACTAAATACTATTTGCAATACACATTTGAACTAAAACGATAACTTCGAATTAAGACGTACTTTAATTAAAAGAGCTTAATATTAAATTCCCACTAATCATTAAAATAGCTCATTGTTTGCACAATTAACGAAATTACTGCTTTGATATTAAATTGGCATCAATTTTTAAATATTATTTTTTATTTATTTCCGTGTACAAGGCATTTTTTAATTTATGAGTAAAATAATTGGAACTTAGCTGGACCATTGTTTACTTCTAGTAGGTAACACTTTCACGTAAGAATGAAAAAAATACTTAGCAGACAATTTTTTACTGACTTAGTTCAAATGATTTTTTTGGCAATGAAAAATATTTAAATTTTATTAAACTCAAAATTATGAAAAAAAAAAAGAATTCTTAATTTTTTTTTCTTAGTGTTCCAACACTTTAAAAAATTTGAAAAAAAAAAAAAATCCTTAGTGTAGAGGAGTATCAAAGACATTTTTCGACAAAATTTGGTGAGTGACTTTTCAGAAAAGCATTGAAAAAAAATTTTTTTTATTTTATTTCCATTGCCAAAAAACGACTTTTCGTTAAAAAATTACGACTATAATAATTTTTCATGTCTTTCATTCCTAAGAATAAAGAAAAAAATTACATTCATTAATTTTGAATTTTACCATGGAAAAAAAATTTAAAACGATAAAACAAGTTTTTTTTTGAAAAACTCGAAGGTTGTTGGAGATATAGAGCTAAAAGTTTAGCTAAATTATTTTTATTCGACACCAAAATGATCATAAAAATGCGAGTCGAAAAAGCCGCAAAGGCAGATATAACATAGAAAACCGGCTACGGGCTTTACTCCATTTTGGATAAAAATGCAATTGTACTACGCAATTATGTAAGTAACTATAAGCGCAATGAAATTCTACCATTAACTATGTTTGCTCTCACCGTACTTACGTAATTGTAACAAGTATAAAGTTGTTGCGATCGTCAAAAGTTCTGGCTTTCATTCAGTCACCTGAAGCCAAGAGCACATCTTAAAAAAAAAACTATAGGCATAATAAGAGTTATGTCTACAGTTTTCAGTGCTGCGCATGCGTCATTTTAAGGACAAATTTTGAAATATTCCTATTTCTTCTCTGTCACAATACAAAAAGAGTTGGAAATAATTGAAAACTTCGTTATTTTTATTTTTACAGTGAAAAAAAATCCAGATATTTTGAAATTTGGCTGCTAAATGTCCAGTACGTAACACTAAACACTATTTATGGGAATGACCCATAAATAGATACTCCCCCCCCCCCTGTTATCAGGTTATGAAGGATGTATTTCTCATATCCCTACTCCTGCGGAATTTAATGGGGGCTCATTTAACCTTCTAAAAATATAAGCGAGCAACTTTATTGCAAGCGTGCGCTTCAACTGCTACCAAAAGTAGTGTCGTATCATTTAAACCTTTAAGAACTATAAGCTCTATTGTAGAACATTGAAGTTTGCGGTGTTTAAAAAAATAAGTAATTTATTAGTACATTTTTCGGGCATTTCTTTTTTTTTTTTTTTTTTTGCTAATACAAGACTCTGATATCTTAATATCATAAAAGATTTTTTAAATTATTTGTTTCAATAGATTATAAAATAAACTTGAACGTGGGGAACGCATTTCAGAGGTGGGGGGGGGGGGTGAAAAGGATACATACTGCTGTGCTAAGCGCATAAGTCGTATATCTGCGGCTTTTAGAATGAAAAATTGCCATTTAAAGTTTTGTACCTCCATATATTTCATGCACCTTTTTCAGAATTTTTCAAAATATTTCCCATAGACAAATGCCTATAAAATTATTGTATTTTGGTGAAATATGTGGCAAAGAATCTCCTGGTTAACCGTAACTCAGTTTTGAAAGAAAGTGCAGCTACGATTTTGGTGCTTAGCACGGCAGCATATTCAATGAAACTTTTACAAAAATCATTTCGACTAATAAGTAAAAACACTAATTTTTCAAAGACCTCCTCTGAACGTCGGACCTGGGCGTATTCGTCTCACAATGGTCCTTAACAGGTTAAGCGACAAAGATGAAGATAGATTTAATTAAACAACAAATTTGCAGTGAATAGTGTCCACGCTCTTTTCAACCCTCCTCTCGTCGAACAAAAGAAGAGAACAGTCAACAGCAATATCGTTTGAGTTTATCGTTTGATTACTTAAATTTACTTTTGAGAAACTCGTTACAAATTGAATTTAATTCGCTATTCATACGATAGCCCAGAGTTGAACTAATCAAAGAATCTTAAGAATTTTTATGCTTCAATTACATTTATGAGAAAAGAGTTACACATTTTAAGCACGATTCTATCATCTGCAAAAGCTTCCAAAACGTTTTCCAACTAATAGAATTTGACGGAATCATTACTGTCACTTATTGAATAATCATGTCTAAAAACGTCTCTTAATTTCTCGCGTCCTTTGTGGCATAATTAAAAGATTTCCCTACAACCCTCCAAAAGGCTTAAAGACGACTTAGGCCCCGCTCTGGATTTCCAAAACATTTCAGCATCGCTCCCTAAAACCAAAACAAGCCGTTTTGTTGTCGACTCGATGTCAAAAACGCTCCAGCAGCATACAAAGCGGCACAACTTCAAAGCGAGCATTTGTCAGCCAGCCTAGCAGATATAATAAAGATGTTGTCAAAGGCTGACATCCAGATATAAAACTGCAGCGAAACGGGCCAAGTGAAGTGAAAAGAGGCAACATGATCGCTAGATATACCCCTGTCTCTTGCGCCTCCCACCTAACGTGATATTTTGGTAAAGGGCTTAATTAGACGCTGGGCCCCTCCGATGTCGTTCGAGTGTGAAAAATAACGTCAATAAAGTTGTCACCGGTTGAGATGGAAAGTTTTGTTCGGATCACATGAAAAGACGGGGATATCGAGAATGGCTTTTATGGGGAGAAGTTTTTTTAATCCGTGCAACAGAACAGCTGAAAGAGCAGCATGCTAGTGCCATCTATGGAGATTCTCTGAAAACGAAAACTGAGGCTATTCTGAATTACGGTAACATAAAAACCAGGGCTGAGGACTCTAAGTCAAAGAGGAGGAGTCGGACTGATTTTTGAGTAAAGTAGTCGGAGTCGGGAATCGAAGGTTTAAAATTTCAAGAATCGGAGTCAGAATCGGTCATTTTCCCCCAAAGTCTGCAACTCTGCCAGTGTTTTCTGAGTCGGAGTCGGACTGGTTTTGAGTAAAAGTAGTGGGAGTCGGAACTGAAGGCTCTGAAATTCCCGGAGTCGGAGTCGGTCATTTTTCCTCCGACTCTGCAGCCTTGACTCACGTTCTTTTTTTTAAAGCTTTTCAAACCGCAAAATAATCTTGAAATCAGGAAACTTTATTACTTTAGGAAGTTTATAGGCATTTGGAATAGTTTACTGAAAGTAGCTGTTATTTGCAAAGAGGTAGATAACTTTAAGAGGGCTCTTGAGCTTCAATGGGGAATAATAAATATATTAAGATCAGCTTACTGGGGTCAGAACCTGTTGCTAGTCGTCAGTTGTGTATTTTTAAAAATGATTGTCATTTTTTTTTTTTTTTGAAAAAAAAAGGCTTTTTTTCTATAATTATTTTACAGTTATTATGTTTTTTTATGCAGATTTCTTTTGAAGACTCGACAGGAAAATCTTTTAGATATGACAGTTCAAGTGTTTGAGTAATGAATTTAAATTGATCGAACTATATCTGTATTTAAACATTTCCTAATTCAAAAGTTTGCCAGATTGTTAAACAGACGATTGATGAAACTGTTGAGGCAGAGGAAGAATGCCTTGATATGGAGTTATCTCCTACAACGACTGAAATAAAGAATGCATAAAAAGTGTTAAAAACATGGAGTGTAACACATCGCTATCCTGACTGAAAAAAATACCTTGATTATGAGAAATCTATAAAAAAACTTTAAAAAAAAATTATAGTCAATCAACAATTGATGATTTAAAAACAGGTATAAAATATATCCATTCATACGAGATAAGCTATTTCTGTTTATTTTGAATCGTAGTACGTGTAGCTTATATTGGTAAATTTATCTAATATCGTGATTCGTTCATTTTTATCAGTCGGTAATTATGATCAAAATCATTGTCCCAAAGTGATTTCGTAATAAGGAAAGTCACTGTAAAACAAAGAGAGAGAAAGATAAATACGTTAAAATTGGTAAAATTTGTATTTTTAGTTTGAAAAAAACGGAAAACTTCAAATTGCCGTTATTCAAAACCGTGCCGGTTCTTAAAGCTGAATAAATATAGTTTAAAAACTCATAATCATTATAACGATAAATAGATAAAAGCATGAAAGAGGAAGTTTCAAGAATCTCATACATTTTATTAAAAACAAAATTTGCTTCAGACAAACTTTGTAGAATTTTTTTTTTTAAGAGCATGTATAGAAAAGATTTTAACAACTTTTCGTTCAATTTTGAACAGTTCAAATCTTTTAACATTAGTGCCTATGGAGAAACTAAAAGTCAATGTAGATCCCGAACTTAAAGACGGATTTACTGCAAACAAATTTTGTTGTAAGTAGCTCTTGATGACTAACTCCCGACTCCGACACCTAGAATTTTTTGGAAACGACTCAGACTACAACTCCTTTATCCCAAAATAAGTCTGACTCCGATTCCGCAAACATTGGCAGAGTTGCGGAGTTTGAGAGAAAGTGAACGATTCCGACTCTGAGCTCTTGAATTAAAAATCCCAGACTCCCGACTCTGGCTCCATAACCCCAAAATGAGATTGACACCGACTCCACAGCCAGTCTTTATTGTCAAATAATTATTGTTGATATGATTTGTTTTTATTTTCGGTCTAAAGTTTTAATTCATGTATTCAGTTTTTGGCGGAAAAATTCGGAGTCCTTCTTGTTTTAACATTAAGATATGCGATTACGTTTTTTTTTTTTTTTTTTGAGCAATCACGATTGCTTATTGTTCTCATTGGACTGTTTTGATGTCTTATGATTTTATTTCCCTCCGTCTCTCTTTGCAGCACCACCGACGGCCAGCCGTCTCACGATGCTGCTCCTCTGGCGAAAACCGTCTCCATGTTGCGTCCATATCCTACACACACACGCATACATACACACAACTACAAACTCTCACACACACACACACATTCACACAAACACACCTACACACATACACATAGACACAAACACACACGCCTACATACACACACACATACACACACTCATACCTGCACACAAACACAAACATACACGCCTACCTACATACTCACACACTCGTGATTGCAAAAAACATAATTTGAATTCCAGATGTCAAAATTCAAATAAATGTTTATTTTTATTTTATTTACTTATTTATTTGTTTTTGATAATGAAAATTATTTTTTTAAGTTTTTTAAGTTGACACTTTGTTGTTTTTTCATTTATTTTTTAAAGAACATTTATCCTTTTTTTTAATTATTTTTTGGCAACAAGGAAAAGACAAACGATTTTTTTAATATGATGTATTGAATTTAATGAGCTTATTATTTTTAATTCTTTTTGAATGCGATTAAAGATTTTTTTTAATGCAAAATAATGTATTAGTAGCTTTTGTTAAAAGTGTTCGTTTATTTATTTTTAACGCATCTATTTCTTCAGATGGATAAGACATATTTTATTTCTAAAATTCAGCTTAAATGTTAAGAAGCTATGTTCGAAATAATTTGTAATTTTAGTTAATTTTGAGAAGATTGATCAGATGCTACTAATTCGATATTGCGGGAAAGTAGGCTCGTTTAGTTCTGGACAGAACTTCCTGTTCAGTTCTCTGATCGAGTATTCTTTTGGATTTCTGCTTTATTACATTTTCCATTTGCTTACTTATTTTGGCGTAAACAATGAGCAGCTTTTTTTTTTTTTGAAGATTTTTTTATTTAACCGTAATTAGACTCAGTAAACGATTTCAAAACCTCTCTCTCTCTGTAGATGATGCATGCATGATCAATGACATGCATGTCATTCAATTAAAAGGACATGTATGTCATTTAAAGATCCCATATAGGCTATTTTACTCAAGGTTGTATGGGTTGATTTTGTCGATGAATTTTAGACGTTATGGTCAAGTGCCCAAAGGGTGACATAGCGGTAAGGAGGCAGTCAATGCTGCGGGTTCAAACCCAGCACAAGTTAATGTTTATTCCAGATGCGTAAAATCGTCAGTACCCATTTCATGTGATTATGTGGCGTGTTAAAGATCCATTGAGCACCTACTTGGCTTACCTGCTTTCGGATAAATTAAATTCCTAGTACATTTCGCATCAAGAACTCAGTTGATCCCATTTTTAAAGGAACTATTTTATACTATTTATACTTGTTTTTGTTCTGCCTTGTTGCTTTTCTCTGATCACTTTACATTCTAAAGTTCATGCTTTTTGCGTTGAAAAAGGGTTTCCTTGAAACCGTGAAATACGTGCCAGCCTTTAATTACTAATTTGTGCTTTATGTATGTTGTAATAGATGAAAGTTGATATTCTCCAATGTCGGTTTGCAACGGTAAGACACACACACATAGCATTTTCATTGAAAATGTATTCCTTAGTACGATTTTAGTCTATCAGAAATAGATTCAACTTCTTTTTAAACCAAAATAAAGCTTAAGAAAAAATAAATCATAAATAATTTTAAAAACTGCAACGAAAAGTCGCAAAAGTTGGTCCCGTTTTCAATGTGCATTAGCATAACAAACACTTGGCCTTTGGATCAAAGCTCAGCTGGGTAAAATCTATCATAAGTAAGGTGCTTCATTTCTATTGTAATTTTTAAACTTAGCCAAATAGCTCAATAAGGCGCCAACCATAGTGGCGATTCTGCCACAAAAATCTTAACGATCTCGTATTCCCAAGCGAATTCGAAAGAACTAATTCGACAGCAATCGAGAAGCGCCATTTAATGATGGGGCGCCCATTTTAAGAGTTCTAAACGGGGCGCATTAGAGAAGTTAGGTCTGCAACACTGAAGATAGCTCCGCTCCTTTTGCTAGGAGACTCTGAACAGAGATCCCAAAGGAACAGGTCATTATCTTCAAGTAGAAGACAGTGTTTTAAAGCGTCGGCTACCCGTGAAGATTTCTTTTCTGAATTTATAAACGATGAAGGGCTCAATTTTTCAACAAACATCGGCGAAAACCTAATTCCGATCATGCTCAACTCTTAAAAATTTATTTGATTTACAACTGGCAGTATCTACTCGTTTATATTTTAACTATCAATTAATTAATTAGAGCTATTTAAACAGCAGTTACTGTCCTAGACAGATTGCCACTAATATCGTCACTTTTACCGAAATTCTAACCGAAACCAAACTCGTTTTCTAAAGCTGATCAACAGTTTTTTTTTACCACAGATCTTTATATAATACACAATTTTAAACAAATCTCTTCACCCTTTGAAGCCTTTTCATCATAATGGATGGAAATACTCGTGAAAATAATTAAATGCTCTCAATTTCCGGCAATTAAAGAAGATAGTAGTGGCACAAGTGCTTCTTTGAACAAATTTTCTTGACCATGTAGTGAAATGTGGAGCAAATTGAAAAAGTTAAGATAATTTCATTTTTTCAAACTGAATAAATTGGAAATTTGTTTTGAAAATTACTGTGCATAGAGAAAGAACAATGTATTTTATAATTAAACTTACTTTGAAATATATTTTACTTTTTGAACTAAATTTGTGGCTAAAAATAGTGCTAAGTTTTAAGTTTTTTATTTATTTCTTTTCATGGGGCAACTAAAAATAAAATATTTTTCTAATAAATGATTTATATTTGGTAATTAACAACATTTATGATCAAATGGATGAGTGAGTAAAAGAAGGAATGAAGATATTAATGAATAATGAAGGAAAAAAAGAATAAAAAAATAGAATAATTAATCAATATATAAAAAAAATTAATATGTGAATAAAAAAATAAATAAATGAGTAAATACATAATTGAATTAATAATTGAAAAAAATGTAAATATATAATTAATTAATTAATACGTAAGTGATTTAGTAAATGATTGAATGCGTAAATTAAATGAACTATTTCACTGTGTCGCGCTTTGATTAAATTAATTTTACACAATATTTAACATGCAAATAAACTTAATCTCAAATAAATAAATACTGCACCGAATGTTAGTAGGACTTCCTTATCATCCTCATATAAATAACAGTCAATGATCAGGTAACTCGCGTGTTTGAACAATGAAACTCAAGCCACGGAATGATAATTTGAAAATAGGTTTGTTAATGCTTAACATGCAGGGAAAGGCTTTATTGTGACAACGCTAAACTCGATCCGGTAACTTAATTGTTTTACTGGTAACAGTCATTTTAGGAGAATGAAGAAACAAAAAAGTTTTTGAAAATTAACGTTATCCACTGGAGTGGTCAATCAACTGGAGTTAGGGTTAAAATTTCAAGTATCAAAATATCATCAAACGGGCAATTGCTTCGTTCAAATGTAGAAGAGTAGAAGCAATTTTCACTCGTCATACTTTGACGGGCGACTTTCTAGTTTTATAATAACGAACCTAATTTTGGACTTGCCACAAAATATTGCAACATGAGTATCAATTTTGGAAAATAAGTTGTGATATCATATGCTTCGTTCTTCACGGATAACTTTTCCTGACTGGAATAGACTACATGTGCTACTAAATGAATAAAATATTAGCAAATAGGTGGCGCTAAAAACCGCTTAAATCTTCCATCTTTTTACTTTGCTCCACACTAGTTTGCATTTGGTTGAGTAGAACATCGTGTGGTTGAGTAGAACATCATGTGGTTGAGTAGAACATCATGTGATTGAGTAGAACATCATGTGGTTGAGTAGAACATCATGTGGTATGATAGCTGGAAAACCAGCCACGCAATGGCTTCTATCTCTAGAATAGAAAATAGTAATTCATTTTTATTTTTCTCAATGTATGCAGAAATAATTGAAATCTTTGAAATAAGGGAGGTTGGCCCAAAGCGGGTAGGCGGCATGGCGCAACCCGACTTAAAATTATAAAAAAAAGATACATTTCCAAAGAAAAAATGAAGTTTTGTATCTTGTGATTAGTCGAAGACCAGCTTATTTTTTTAACTGTCAATAATATTACATTAGTCTGACACCATCCACCTGCAAACTACGATAGTCATTTCATTTATTTCATTTTTAAATTTAAGGCTATAATTACTGAAATAAAAAACGTACCTTCGGGCAAAGCGAGTATAGGATTTAATCACATATTTATTTATAATTTCTTGACTCGTATGCTGACTTATATTTTCTATTTTAATAGGATAAGTACAACTTTAAAAAGTTATTTTTTAGGATGGCAATTAATTAGTCTATTAATTTAATCAGTTAGTTCTGTTTTATCAACAAATGCGCTGATTTTAAATTGGATAAGTACAACTGTTGTAAATTTTTTACTTGTAATGGCAGGTAGCTAGTTAACTATTTTAATCATTTATAACTTCATATTTGATTGGCAAATGTACCAAATCACAATTAGTTAAGCTTACCCGTTTTGGGCTCCCTGGTAGGGCAAAGCGGGTTTTTCAAATGTTTGTAAATTTTGATAATAAAAAAACATTGGGTTTGAGAAATAGTACAAAAATTACTTTTTATTTTGAAGTTCAAGAACCCTGCTAGGAAATGAAACAAAAGTTATTGCGATAAAAGCCCAAAAAACTACAATTTTCGAGCGTTCTTCGAAAACCTACCGGTTTTGAGCCTTATGTTCCCCCTTATGTTCATATGCGTCGTAGTGTTGAAAATATTGTAGGTGAAAGGGGATGAACGAGCAAAAAAATTTCTCACAGCAAAAATGTTCCCGTGATTAAATAGTCTTTTTTTCTTGTCACGGAATTCTTTGAGATTCGAAAAAATATATTTCTTTACATTATGTAATTTTTTTTTAAAAAAAGGTCTTCAATTTTTCACATGAGCCCCTTTAAAGGGGTACCAGTGACCAAGCCTGGGTCACGTAAAGACACATTTCAAAAATGCAGGAGCCGCATTATAGTTCAGAGAAAAGCTGTTTAATATGAAACACATATGAATATACCAATAAAATTGAAAGGTTTGTAACCTATAATGTGTCAGTTAAAATTGTACTGTAAGCGTGTCATTAAAAGAATATTTTTTCCTAAATATATAACTCTGCTCGCAATCAAATTTTAACATTTTTTTAAATTTCATAGCCTGTTCTGATCAATGAATAGACACGAAAGAAACTTTTAAAACAACATAATACAAAGAGTGTTGTATTATATAAAAAGTATTCTTATTATGTATTAATTTTAAGTTTCATATAAACTGTGTCAATGTATTTTAAAATGATTCTAAACTTGGGATTTTAATCAAATGAAATTTTTTTGTCTTTTTATTTGATGTTAATATTATATACCAATGAATTCTTGACCAAATGTTTTGCTGATAGTATTGCCACATGCTTCGATCTTCAGAGACATAAAAGCTGAGATATGCACTCCTGTTTGTGAAAATTGCAACACCACGAAGGACTTACGCGAGTGAGCTGAAAATTGCAGGAAATGTAAAGTAGGGCATGATATGCAAATGATTAGAATTTCAGATCGGTAGCTCATGCGTATGCTGAGCAGCGCCCTCTGAACAGTGGATCGAACTGAATATAGTAAATAGACGGCTGTAACGAGGCGTGTATGATTATCGGTGGTTATATTCTAGAGTAAACGTTAACTGAATCTTTACTATGCCTCTTCGACGAAAGAAAGCGAAATTTGAGCAAATTTCGGAGTTTGAACGGGGCAGAATCGTCGGCCTTCGTGAAGCTGGATTGTCTTATAGTGCAGTAGCCGCTCATGTGCAGCTTAACAGCAGCACAATCATGCGCGTTTGGAAGCAGTGGACGGACGAGGGTCTGACAGCTCGAAAATCCGGGAGTGGACCCGAATGTGACGTCAGCTCGCGATGACAGACACCTGGTGCGTATGGCGCTGACGGACCGCACAGCTTCTTCTAGACAATAGGCAGCACAGTGGTCAACAGCTACAGACAGGTGTTTCATTGCGTGCATCATCAATTCGGAGACGTCTGCTGCAGCGTGGGCTGCGCGCAAGGATTCCTTTACACAGGATTCCTCTCACGCAAAACCATCGTCGCCTGCGGCTACAGTGGGCCAATGTGCATAGAAGCTGGCGTGCTGATTGGCAGCAGGTCGTCTTTTCTGACGAATCCTGCTTCAATTTGTGGCACCATGATGGCCGAATTCGTGTCAGGCGCTATGCCGGTGAACGGCACATTCCGGAGTGCATTATCGAATGCCACAGTGGACGAACACCCGGAGGTATGGTCTGGGGACCCATAACATATCATGGACGATCACAATTTCTACAAATTGTGGGCAAGTTGAACAGTACCCGATCCATGAATGAAGTTTTGAAGCCCCAAGCTATTCCTTTTCTGCAAGGATTGCTAGGGGCTGTATTCCAGCAGGATAATGCCCGTCCACATGTCGCCAGCACTGTCAAATCCAACCTTGATTCGCAGCAGGTACAGCTTCTTCCTTGGCCTTCATATTCCACGGATATGTCACCGATTGAACATGTGTGGGATTTCGTTGGGCGGCGCGGTGTCTCGCTCATGATCCTCGTCCTGTTTCTTCGACAGATGAACTTTGGATGCGCATACAAACAATATGGAATACTCTTCGGCAGGCAGATATTCAAACTTTGTTTCACTCCATGCCGAGTCGTGTAGCAGCTTTTATTGCGGCGCGTGGTGGCCACACAAAATACTAATTTCTATCTCTTTTATTTGTTTGTTTTATTTGAAAATGTAATCATTGAATTGTACCATTACTACTCAACTATGCATTAAATTTCATTCAACTATGATGCTTCCATCATGGTGTTGCAATTTTCACAAACAGGAGTGTAAAAGCGCAAGCAGTCAAACAGTTTTCAAAGAAACAACAAAAGAAATTAAAAAAAAATAATAATAAAAATAAATGAATAAATATTTAATAATAATAAAAACAGTTAACAACAAATTTACTAAATGGCTATAGAAAAATAATTGTTAATTAATATTTACACACTTTTTCACATTTATAATATCCTACACCAATAATATTGCCGAGATGATGCGGGAACTGTTTGCATATGTCCGTAGATGTTGTGTTCACAAGTTCCTCATCATCTTTCTTATAACTAACTCGTAAAAGTAAAGAATTCGTAATTTAATTAAAAAGTTAAAACATTGTCATAAATTTTCTTGAATATTCATATAATTATTTGTATTAATCAAGTCCAGCTTATCAGTCAGTTTAAAATATGCTTTCATGTGAAGAAAATATAACTTAAATTATATACAATACCTGCTAAAACGAAGAGGTTGTCAGCATGGAAACATAAAATGGATCAAAGCTCTAAAAGTTTGGGCCAACAAGTAGGATTGGTACTGCTTTACTTGAGAAATTTTCAACATTTTTTGATTGAATTTATCTTAGTAAAACATTTTACATTCACATGTGTCCCGGATTTACCTGTGCCGCCAACCCCTCCCCTCTACCCTACTGGTTCTATGTTCAGGTTTGACAGTAGTATTGACTGACTCTTTTTTTTTTTTTTTTTTGAAAAACATTAGGTCAATAAAACAAGAAATGTTCCGATCAAAATGTTTATTATCCAAAGTTTTGTACCTTTGAGATTAAGATTTATGTATAATAGTTGCTAATTTTAGTTTATTACCCAAATTTAAAAACCCTATTGACTCTTAGAGCAAAGGATTGGATTTAGTTAACTCAGAATCAATGGCATTTCTTTTTTCGTAAATTTGATTACTACGAAATCACAAAGAAACGTTGTCTTAGTATTTTCTTTGAAATTGTCATTAAAAACAACGCATATGTTATGGATTTTATTGGTTGGTTTACACCAGTAAACTCACGATGCTGTTTAAGGCACAATCAGGGACGTCCCGATATTAGGTCACGGGAGGTCACTGTGACCTCCCAAAAATGTCCTTATTCGGCAAATTTTTTCGGACGATTCGGCAAAATACATCTTTCGGCAAAATTTGGAGTTTCATTTCGCAAATTGAGAATTTCTGCCCGCCCAAAAATTTAAGTTCGGGGCGCCTCTGGTCAAAATAATGTTTAATACAATAGGAAAAACAAAGTCATTGGAGCACAAAATTTGCTAAGAGCTACAGACACAAGATTTTGGGTTTTAAAGAGTCTGAATTCTTTTCACTAATACCATAAACGTTGATCATAGAGTATAAAAAGAAAGAGAAAAAATCTCAGAAAAAAATTACTCGTATCCAGGGATGTTCCCATAGGTGTACTCCAAAACGCCGTATAATCTCAAACATTTTTTAGGCGTATAGCGTATACCCTCAAGCTTCATAAATCTTCGGCTCAACCGATTTTCCTGAAATTTTGTATGCGTATTTGTTAGGTATGAGAATAGGACACAAAGTATATTTCATATCACTAGGTAGTCAGGATTTCCCTATTCATTTTTTTTTTTTTTGAAAATCATTGTAAAAATCATTGTTGAACCATTGTTGAAAAACATTGTTAAAACCATTGTTGAAAATCATTAAAAAAATATTGTTGAAAATAATTATAAAAGTCCTGCTTAAATTAATTACAAACATTTCTTTTGTAGACAAACCGAAGATGGCAACAAAAATTTTGAAATGTAATGCATAAAAATCTCATGTCACAGTGTTTGTGTTTGAATTCCTTTCAAACGACTCGACCGATTTTTATGAAATTTTCGGTAAGTATGATAATATAATCCCAACATCTTAAGAGTAATTAAAGCCAATAGAATCAGATGGCTGGGGCACGTATTTAGGCGTGCAGATCTAAACCCGGTTAAAAAGCTTACTTTTTCGAAGATTGAGGGTACAAGGAGAAGGGGAAGACCAGCAACAAGGTGGCTGGATAGTGTTGAGAAGGACCTAAAAATTTTGGGAGTGCACAGGTGGAGAAACCTGGCAACGTGTCGTACCGCCTGGAGGAAGCAGACGGAGAAAGCCTTGGCCTGCACCAGGCTGTTGTGCTGATGAAGAAGAAGATGGTAATAGGTAGTAAAATGTATTTCATACCGCTGGGTAGTTAAGGTTTCCGAAATTTGTTTGGCTACCAAATGTCAAAATGACCTCTGGTAAAACAATGAAAACCCTCAGTGATTTAAAATTTTTATTTGTTGCCATCCTCTAATTGTTAACAAAACAAATGTTTGTAATAAATTTAAGCAAGTCTTTCATAATGATTTTCAATTTCAATCTTTGGAAAATTAACGATTAAAACACAGGGGAGTGCGGGTAGGAGGGTAAAAATTTGCGGATGCCAAATAAGAACCAGACCAGTATAAGAAAAAGGGAAAAAAACTAGATAAAGACTTCGTAATTGAACCCCTGGCATTTTCGGCGAGACAAAGCGGATTCTTTTTTTTTTTTTTTTGGTGCACCCCAGGTGGAACAAACAAATATTTTCCTATTTCGCTAA
Source organism: Uloborus diversus (assembly GCF_026930045.1). Taxonomy (NCBI): domain Eukaryota; kingdom Metazoa; phylum Arthropoda; class Arachnida; order Araneae; family Uloboridae; genus Uloborus; species Uloborus diversus. Next base: position 146,944,827 of record NC_072731.1, read on the forward strand.
TTCTCGAGCAACTTTGTTTTTCCATTACAGCAACTTTGTTGTATGACGGTAGAACTACTTATGCAGCATTTAACCTGGCATGGCACTTCATATTCAAAACCAGACGCAGTGTGCAACAGAAGAAAACAATCGTCCATGCCCACAGTACTGAAAGAATGCAAAATTATCACCTGACATGAATATACTATTGCACAAAAAACTTCTATTGAATAATACTGAACAGAACACTGAACGATATTCAAAAAAAAAAACGACCAACTGTTCGGCGGCACTCTGTTACTCCTTTCAGGTGATTTCAGACAAATACTTCCCTTCATTCCACGTTCAACGTACCCTGACCAGATCAACGCTTGTTTGAAATCGTTGCCACTATATTATAACGTGGAAAAGTCCTCTTAAGAATAAACATGTGTGTCCAAATGATACAAGATCTAAAAGTTGCTGTCTATGAAAATATTGGATGCAAAAAATTGCCCACTAAGTTCTGCACCATCGTTGATTCTCAAAATACTCTCATTGACCGCGTATTTCCTAATGTACGCACATAATACATATATTATGAGTGGCTGGCAGAACAACAATTTTAACAGCAAAAAATGTGGACGTCGCAGATTTAAAGTTCGTGACACAGCAGTCATTGCCTGGCGACTTGGTACCATACAAATCGATGAATACAGTTTGCGACGCTAACGAAGCTGTAAATTATACAACCGAATTTTCGAACTCACTAAATTTAATAAGCATGTTCCGCCACTTCCTACGACTATAGGTTGGATTTCCCGTTATTTTACCTCGAAATTTGAACCTATCACGGCTGTTCAATGGCACTCGGTTGGTCATTTAAAAAATGATGAAAAACTCTATCGAAGCCACCATTTTGAAAGGTGAATTTCGAGCCAAAAATGTTTTGCTGCCATGAATTCCAATGATTCTCACAAACGGGCCAATTGAATTAAAACGCCTTCATTAAGTTGGCATTTGCAATGACAATCAATAAGTAGCAAGTATTAACGACACGTGTGTTTGCAGCTTAGATTTTGACACACCGTGTTTTTCACAGGGACACATACGTGGCATGTTCTCGCGTGAGCAAACCATCGAGCTTATTTGTGTTGGCTAAAGACGGGTTGACAAAAAAATATCGTTCACTTAATTTCTCCTCGAAATGAGTATTAATTTTCTTTATTTCATTATTATACTTTAGGTTAAAATATATGTTATCTTTTTCACATTACACTTAACTTTTAAGAGATCAAACAATGAATTTGTTCATTACGTTAATGAAATACATTGTATCGAGAAAATGAATGGTGGATGGTCTTTGTTTTTATATGTTGGTTATGGTCTTTTAGAGCGCTTCATTCCTCTCGTAATAGATCCCATCCCCACTCACTTGCAATACATTCGTTATTTTTTAATTAACAACCAAATTATTTACTAAAATTATTTATGTGGCTGAACAAGGTTTTCCGAGTCAACTAGTTATGTATGTATATGATCGTATATACATCATTCATTTGGAAGAAGACTGCCACAATTCGAAGAAATGAAATTTTACAGGATAAGTGTTTAAAGTTGAACTCCTCAGCCCTCAGGCAATTTGCAATAAGAAAAGTAAGTTTGCTCTGCTCTCCAATGGTTAATATTAGAACAAAAAATCATTATTTCGCAAAGAAGTCATTTGAAACCTTTTAAGTGAAAAAAAAGAGAAAAATAAAAATTTCGTGTTGTGGAACTCTTTTTCCAAACGAGTAACATATTGAGCGTAATAGATTACTGGGAGTATAGCCTGAGAAAAATTGATGGGAACATCACTGCTCGTAACTGATTATTGACCAATCAGTCTGTCAAGTTGCGAAAGAGGGCATAAAGCGGGGGCGGGCAATTTAAGACGACAGATTTTCTGCAGAAATTTTGCAAATATCTTTAAAATATAGAAGCAATTTTTCAGAAATTGTGCACAATTTCAGCAAATCTTTTCAATTTAGAAATAAATTCAGAATTCCATAAATGCCGCTTCTTCGGCTGAAAACTCGTCATTTTCGAATGAGAAAAAAAAAGAAGAAAAAAACACGTTGTGGTTATATAAAATTGCTAGTAATTCACGGATATGGTATTTTCAATACTTTAAGTATTTGTGATTTCATATTAGCATCACATTTTTTTTTCTGTTTCAAAACGAAACTTTTGAGTTTCGAGTTGAATAAGCGTTATTTGTAAGTTTTAAATTTACTTCTAATTTTAAGAAATCTGCACTTCTTCGAATGGAAGATATTGTCCAAAATTCGGCAGAACCTTGTCAGGAAAATAATAATAATAATAATTATTATTATTTTTTGAAAGCCCGCTGTTCCTTTATGCCCTTACGCGCTCTGGCAGACCAATCGCTTAGTGATCGGCTGTATTATATAAGTGCTGTTATTTGAGGAAAAAATTGTCCTTGTATCCCATGATCAACTTTTTTGTGTAGCCTGCTCTTGGTTATACCTAAACTGATATCAACCCATCCATTGATGGAACCTTCTTTGAGGTATAAAAATTGTGTAAAAAGTAGTAAAGTACATGTGTTATGTGTACATTTCGTACTGCTCATTGCTCATGTAAAAAATATCATGTTGAGAATCTATGCGTATGTAGTTTCGTTTCTTCCTCCCTTATCAGCTTCATAACTCATGTTACTTATAAATGAGAGGCGGGATGTCTTAAAAACCACTGCGCATTTAGAAGATAAAAATAAATAAGTGAGTCTAGTCCAACAGTCAGAACATCAGTTCTGATATTCTCTGGAAATAATCAATCTCCGTTCTTCTTTTGATGATTATAGTTTCTAGACCACCAGACCACTAATCATCGACAGAGAAAATCTTCTAGAAAATTTCATTCTTTTGTACGTTTAGCCCACAATCCTTCAAATGAAACTTCCCTTCTCCCTGCTGGAAAATTTGCCAGGGAATCTTTTACCCAATATCACCTCCCTTAAACTCTTTCTCCCAAATTAAGATTTATCATCTAGCCACAAAAGGTTACCCGTTCTCAAACAACCTTAAAAAGTCGTAAAGAAGAACGAAGTCTTGCCGACGACGGAGGAACAAAAGAAAACTCATGATTGCGGCTGTTAAAATCACCCGCGAAGAATTTCCCGCGCGTAATGGATAGCAGACAGTTACAGTTACAGCTCAAGAGGAAGCCTTCTTGAGTTTTCTCTCGAGAAATCCTTTAACCCTACATAGGTTAAAGTGAAACCTTGCAACGTCGGTAATTCAACTTTTCCCTAAGGATGGCGGAAGAAAAAAACGCACGCTCTGGGTAAAACTGTCGTTTAGTGGCATCTCAAAAGTTCTTTCCGGTTCTAAAAGGGAGAGAGTTGTTGTTTTGGTCGTTAACCTGTTTTAGCGCCAAATTGACGCCGAGAGGAAAAAGTTTCGCAGCGAAATCACTTTCCAGGTCATCTATAAGAGTTGTCTAAATCGATGGTGTTCCATCCTTTCTTTTCTTTGGCGCTTTTATCTTCGCAAACACTCAAAGTCGTCAGTGGAAATTAAATGTTTTTCATCCTGTATCTCAGGATCGAATAGGAACGATTTTTCTAGTCCAATTGGGTAATTTGGTGAAGTAAAAGATTAGGAATTCTTGGGGATATTTATTTCACAATAGCGATACTTTAAACAGCCATTTGTTCGACGAAATTAAATTGTTGTACAAGAATTCTTCAATCAATTGGAGGAAAAAAGCGCACAACTTTGAATTTGAACTGAAAACATAAACAATATTTCTAGTATTCATTATAAAAATGGATCCTTTTCCGTAATTTTCTTTTTTCATTTATTTTATTAGTAAATAACTAATTCAACGTGGTTACAAATTTTTGATTCACATCTTGCATATTTTTCAGTTTAATATGACTATTGCTTTTATTTGAAGAAATATTTTCTTTTTGTCCATTAATTACAGAAAATAGAACATGCTCCAAATTAGTTATTGAATACGTTTTCAATTATTTTATATTAAAACAGGGATAGATTTGAGTAAGTTTCTTGCAATAGCATTACAAAGCAAACAAATCATTAATAAAACATATTATTTTGTGGAACTATATGATGCGCGTATTAGTAATAATATTGCATGAGTTTTATGCTACGGTGCAGCGTTACAGGAGTCATTACCTTAAAAAGGAAAATTCAGGACTACTACAAAGGATTCATTACCTTTTGAAACGTTTAATATTCAGAAGTATTGCCCCTACAACAATGAGGAATGTACGAAAATAACCACACATAACAAAATTTTGAGTTGCGTTAACAGGGTGGTAATACGAGTGCAGTATTTTATATTTGTGGATATTTTCTACCAAATGTCGACTCTTAACTACAATCGACAACAACAAAAAAAAAAGATAATTAATTTGAATTTCGAAATTTTGAATTCAAATTATGTGTTTCGCAATCACTAGTTACGACAGCGCCCTACTCATTGGGGGCTATTGTTTCTAGAAACAGCTCCTGTCCCCCCCCAAGCCTAACCCCCTCCTGGGCGGTTGCGTGTGTATAGTTGTGTGTGTATGCAGGCGGCGTGTGTGTATGTGTAGGCACGTGTGCGTGCATGTGTTGGCTTGTGTGTGTGCGTAGACCTGTTGTGTATGCACGTAGGCGTGTGTGTATGTGTGTAAAGTCTTGTGTGAATGATTGTGTGTGTATGAGCTTGTGTGTGTGTGTGTATATATGAGCTTGTGTGTGTGTATATGAGCTTGTGTGTGTGTGTGTGTATGAGCGCGCGTGTGTGTAGGACATATGGACGCCATCCACCAGGAGAAACGGATTCCAGGAGGAAGTGCTCGGAGCCGCGCCTGCACAGACCGGTGGGCGGTGGTGCTGGTGTCCCTGGTCCAAGCTGAGAAAGGAACCGGACATCAAGGACGGTGAAATGAAAGCAATAAGCAATCGTGATTGCTCAAAAAAAAAAAAAAAAAAAAAAACACGTTTTCTAGTTGAAATTCAATGCATATTTTCCCGCTGCTAATGCCTGCCTATTTGGAAACTAATTTTTGAACTTTTTGCAATAAATATTTAAAGTTTGAATATTAGCTGTTAATTTGTCATAACTGCATATTAAAATGAACTTTAAATTTTAAAACAGGGTAAGGAGAAATAAAAGAGAAAAAAGAATACATTTGAAGAAGAAAATTCCAAAAATAAAAAAGAAAGAAAGAAAGCCTTTAAAAAAAATGAAATCATTTCAAACAGCCGATCTTTGAAAGGAAAAGGAATAAATTTAGAAGAGAGCTGCATTCCAGAAATTCATAAATAAGTTGATTGAATCTGATTAGGAGAATTTCTGTCGTGTTTTGCTTAAAATAAGCCAATTTTAGATAATTCCATTGCAGAAAGTCATGGCACAAACACAAATTTCCTAATCGATTGCGCGGCTCAACAGCAAAATATCACAACGAAAAATGATAAACTTTTCAAAGATAATTACAGTCGTTTTCACTTCACAAGAAAGACTACACCAAAATAACATCAAACATTTCATCAGCGAGATGGAACGAAGCGAACACTTAGCCGGGGGAAAAAAAAGATAGAGACAGCCCTTTCGGACAGTTCTTGACAAACTACTGATGTACATACATTCATCTCAGCCCAATCTGTTCCATGCATCATTAGAAGCGCCTAATCTGAATATTATCACTTTCAGCTGGCAACACCACTACTCGCAAATCGTTTTAAGAACGCTTTTTGCCGTGCTCTCTTCAAAAACTAATGAAGCAGCCCTTTCTGGCATTTTATTTTTGAGTAAATATATTTACCCGAACGCGCCATTTTCACCGGATATTATATTTTAAGCGTTTAGTAAAAGCGCTTTCTTAATTGCCTGATTCATGTCTGAAATTTAGTAAACAACTATTTCCCATGTGGTTGTATGTGTGTGTGTGTGTGTGTTTACTTGTTAGTAATTTAGAAGAAAACTATTTGCGTTATTTTGAAAAAGACAACAGAAGAAAAATAACTGGAATATTTTATTTATTTGCTATATTCTGTACATGAGAGAGCTAGACTGACGTAAATCATATAGTAGTCGCAAATAAAAATGATCTCTTGGGGTGATATACAAAGGATTGGACTCGCGTTCTTTTAACAAAGATTTTTCTTTCTTTTTTTTTTAGGATTACGTTCATATGGCTCGATGCGGCATAAAATTCTACATGAAATGCACTTATAAGCGGAAAATCCCTATTTTGGACGTACGTTTGTCTGGCTCTGAGGTACTGTATTGTCAATGCGTTGCATTGTAATTTCAATTCTTAATCTGTCAAAAGTCGATTTTAACTCTCGATATCAAACTGGAGAAATACTGTAAGAACAAGGAAGGTTTCGATTCTAGTTTTTACTATGGCTCATTTAGTCCTGGCCCCACAATGTAGTCCCGTAAAAATTTTTAGGTCCAGAGATTTTCTCTTTAGAATCTTGATCTGTAGGTGTTCTAATGTGAGAATATCTTGGGTAGACATGTTGAATCCTGCGCGAAATAATTTTACAGGCCATCAAAGATAGCGGCCATTTTGGTTCACTTGCTCATTACGTTTTTCGCAATGGGCGTACCAACAAATTTATTTTTAATTTTGAACTGCAGTTTTTGGAGTTAAGGAAGTCAATTAATGTATTAATTATGTCATAAAAGCCGCTCTAGCTGTTTCCACAATTTTACGTGGAGATATCTCCGACATTTGTTGTTGAATATTCTGGTTACTAAAAAGGGTACAAAAATTAATAAATAATTTAAAATGCTCATTTTAAACTCCTGTTTATCATATACATGTTTCTTCAACAACACAATAAACAAAAAATACAAGATTAGTTACTTTTAAAAAAGGTTACGATCTGTTTTTGCATTGCATGTTATTGCACTACAACGGACGTCTGTATCATTTGATGCCGCAGCCACTCTTTTTGAGCAATTTTTATCAGCCCAGTCTATGTGTGGAAAAATTCGTAGATCTGCATCTTCTCTTGAGTTATTCTAATTAAGCTCTTCAATGATGTGTCTCAAATCTCCTATGAAAAGTATTGCAGATTGCTTCTTCATTAACTGTTAAACCACTAGCAATAGCTGAAAATGTAGCATTTTTGGACATTTCTTCTATTTCCTTGCGTGCTAGTTACTGTAAATTTTCCTTATTTGATACTGAAGATCAGAATTTTTCTACCTGCATCGGTACTAGTGTTTTTCTGTCAATTACAGCAATGTTTGTTCTGCCCTTAGTTGATTCTCTTCTCATCTTTTCGGATTATTTCACAACAACATGCTGCAAATAACTATCGAACACAGGATGAAGTTCATGAAAAGAGCATACAGGAATGAATCCATGCAGAACACTGCAGATAACTTCGCCAAAAATTTTCTTTATTTAGCGGACTTGTGGTATGAAATATATAACGAAGGCAGTTTTTATTGGGGATACTTTGCTAAATAAAAAATGTTCTGGGAACGGATATTTCTGCAATCTAGCTTGGTAGGTGAATCACCACCACCAGGGGCGTGCACAGGGGATGGGGGGGGGGAGAAGAGAAAACTGTTGGCCCGGGCCTGAGCCTGAAGGGGGCCTATTATTTTTAAAACTAGGGATGAAATATGTGCTTAAACAATATGGAAGGGCGGCCGAAACATTTGTGGGCATTTGTGAAGGACCCCAAATTTTCTGTGCACGCCCCTGACCATCACATAATGTGTTCGTTGGAAACAAGTCATGAGCTAAAATATTTTTAATGCATTCTCCCCTTTCTTTCGCTATTTCCATGTCTCTGTACCCTTGTTAAAGTTGGTTCTTTCCCATTAGCTTAGAAGTGATATTTTATGAAGAACTGTGTGCCTCAAAGCATGGTAGGTTGACTTTGGAAAGTAATTCAAACAATTTTTGAAACCAAATTTATCCAGTCTGAACTGGCGGTACGGTTCTGATCAATGATTCATGATACTCATGATACTGAGAAGGCGAATCCTGACACTACCATTCACAAGTTGTTTAGTGAGAAAGTTGTAAAGTTGCTCTGTTTCAGAAATATCATAGGGATTTACATGTTGATAGATAAAACCAACAAGTCTTTTGACATTTTCATCAAAATACTAGCTACGATTGCCTATAAAAATAAGGATGCGGGACACTCTCACAGTGATCCATTAAATGAGAACTAGTAAGACCACGAAACACATTGCATATCATTAAAATTTCATAATACTCTAAATGCCACTCCGGCAACTTTTTTTCGTCTGCCCTGCAATTTCTCCGGCACTTTTCTGTGACCGTTGAATCGTTTGTTCCAATTTCATCTCTGGCTTCACAGCATTGAATTTTAACAACAAATTTTCCTTGAATGAACTTTTCTTACAGGTAGGGACACTCATTTTCTAGCGCCCTTATCCTCTTTACGTACCATGTTTCATATAGTAAATAAATGATGCAATCAAATACACGAAAGACTGGAAACAGTAATTCAACAGTTTGAACGTATGATTTGTAATTTTCTTCGCGATCAGCAATAATCAAGTGTTTTACAAGTGATACCAGTGAACGAAACACTTCCCAACCCTTGCACAGTTCTGATTTGTCACTACATCATTTAACAAAAACTCAATCTCTGTTTTCAAGCTCTCAATATTTGTGCGTAGCGATTGAATCATTATTTGACTTTTTCCCTCATCTTTTGAGCCAAGAGCATCCTGAACCGTCTTTACTCGCTTAGCAGAACTTCTCTTGTAGTCTAAAATCAACATCTTATAATGATTTTCTCAAGATTCTCAATGATTTTCTGCAGTCTTCACAGCTTCTTGTGAGCTAAAAGCAGCAGCAAGTACTTTTGGAGATAAATGACTAAAAAAAAACCAACAAAAGTGTATTCTTTCTTTAGGAAGCACAGAAAAGAATCCTTTCATTATACGTTGTTACGAGAAATAGTTTTGTTTCATTAATAAAAACCAATGCATTTTCATCTACATTGAGCATTGAGCATCAACTCTTTTATTTCTGAAAGAATAAATCCATGCCCAGCATTTAATAGAGTTTTTAATATTTCATTTGCCTTTTTAAACTGTTCAAATTTTGAGGATAGATGTTGCGCATACTGTGTATTGGTTTCTCACTCATACTTTCGAATATAAGAACTTATACAGCTGGAATTTGCATATGAATTCGCAGCAGAAACATTCATATCGCTGTTAAGATCTGCTACTGTGTCAAAAACTTCTTCTTCATTTGGACCTCCTTCAGCACTTTCTGATTTTTCTAAAACATTGTTTTCACCTTCAAAATAACTTGTCTGTGCATTTTTTTCTACCATTTTTTAGCGTTTTTCCTCTTGTGTATTTCTTATAGCACTAGTTGCTGCAATGACACACTATATTTTCTTGCCGCGTTTTCCAATATTGCGTCTTTGCGTATTTCAGCAGCTTCCCGAACTTGTTTTTGTCGAAGAACATAATTTTTCTCTTGATTCCTTTTTACAAACTACATATTCGTTTGTTAAAACTGTCTTCAAGATGTCTTCAATTGCCTACCAAAACTTTCTGAACTCGGTTTAGAAATATCAGCCATTGCTAAAATAGTTATTGTCACAGAAAAACATGAAGCAAAAAGTTTTTGGAACTGTGGAATATTTTTACTCGAAAACAATTACTTTGATAGCAGACGATAAATAACCTTGAACAGCGTGAAGCGATGAGGGGGGGGGGGGAATCCCTATAGCTACTGGTTTTAACATGAATGCAAATTTTAATACAGTAGCTTATGCATATGAAAGGGCTGTTTTGATCAAAAAATCTCCTTCATAATGTATTTTTGATCAAAAAATCCCCTTCGTAAGGTATTTTTGATCAAAAAATCTCCTTCAGAAGGTGTTTTCAATCGAAGAATCCCCTTCAGAAGGTATTTTTCATCAAAAAACCCCATCAGAAGGTATTTTTGACCAAAAAACCCCCTACAGAAGATATTGCTGGCTGCGCTGGTGACCTTGAAAAATATTGATTTACACAAAAGGTTTTACACTTTGAAATCGTTTGGTTTCATTAAGAGTTATTAATTTTTGTACACTTTTAAGTAACTAGAATGTTAAACAAAAAACGTCAGAGATACCTCACGTAAAAATTGTGGAAAAAGTCAAAGCGGTTTTTATGACATAACTATTACATTAATTGACTTTCTAAAGCCCAAAAATTTCAGTTCAAAACTAAAAATAAAATTTATAGGTACGCACGTTGCGAAAAACCTAATGAGCAAGTGAACCAAAATGGCCGCTATCTTTGACGGCCTGTAAAATTATTTCGCGCAGGATTCAACATGTCTACCCAAGATATTCTCACATTAGAACACCTACAGATCAAGATTCCAAAGCGAAAATCTCTGGACCTAAAAATTTTTACGGGCATACATTGTGGGGCCTGGAATAATTAAGGCACCAATTAAAAATAATTCCCCAATATGTCATGATAAAAAATACCTCACTACTGTTATCCATCATAATTATGCAAAACTTTTAACTAAACGAGCTGATGTGTGTGCATCAAATGACTTCGTTTTGCATCAATTTAATGTTATTTCCCCAATATTGCCAATTTTAATGTGATTCAATAGTTAACTCTCTAAATATCACCAACAAAGGCCTAATTGAAACCAAATTAAAAAAATAACTCTAATTTGAATTCCGAAACTTTTAATTCAAATTATGTTTTTCGCAATCACGAGTTGCGACAAGACTCTACTGGTTAGAGTTATTGTTACTAGAAATGGCTCCCCCGCCCAAGCATGTCCCTCCTCCCGGGTGCTTACGTGTATATAGTTGTGTGCGTGTGTGTGTAGGCTTACGTGTGTGCACGTAGGCGTGTGTATGTGTGTAAAGGCGTGCGCGCGTAGGCGAGTGTGTATGAGCATGCGTGTGTAGGACATGGACGCCACCGCCCAGCAAAAGTGGATTCCGGGGGACAGTGCTCAGGACCAGCCGCGCCGCCGCCGGTGGACGGTGGTGCTGCAGGCCTGGTCCAAGCTGAAAAAGGAACCGGAACATCAAGGACTGTCAAGTGAGAACAATAAGCAATCGTGATTGCTCAAAAAATTCTCCAAATTTATCACCAAGTCGGCGGCAAAACATGTTGATCAAAAGACTGGTGATTTATTGTCAAGTGTCCGCCAAATTATAACACCACTTGAGTTTGCATGGAAATTAACAATGATTTCCCTCCAAAAAGGTGCAAAAGACCCCTTTAGAAATACCCGAATGCAACTAAAAGGAGAGGTGCACAACTAGACCCCACTAGGAGTGTACGTACCAAATTTTAACTTTCTAGGATATACCATTCTTGAGTTATGTGACATACATACGCACATACATACGTACATACAGACGTCACGAGAAAACGCGTCGTAATTAACTCGGGAATCGTCAAAATGGATAATTCGGGCGTCTATACGTTCTTAGGTATATAAGCACGTGAGGTCGGGTCGAAAAAAAAAACTCTGCATTCATTCGGGGGTGAGCAAATGAAAATTAATGTCGATTATTGAGTGAAATTTTTTTCGCGAATACAATACTTCCTTTTACGAAGTAAAGGAAGTAGTGTACTCGCGAAAAAATTTTGACCCAAAAATAGGCCTTAATTTCCATTTTGCTCGCCCTCGAATGAATGCTGAGTTTTTTTTTTTTCAACCCGACCATACGTGGATATTTGCCTAAGAACGTATAGACACCCGATATAATATTTTTGACCATCCCCCGAATTAATTACAACGAGTTTTTTCGTGACGTCTGTATGTACGTGCGTATGTGCGTACGTGCGTATGTGCGTACGTGCGTATGTACGTATGCGCGTATGTGCGTATGCGCGTATGTGCGTATGTGTGTAAATGCGTTTGTATGTCCCACAACTCAAGAACGGTATGTCCCAGAAAGTTGAGATTTGCTACGTTGACTCCTAGTGGGATCTAGTTGTGCACCTCCCCGTTTGGTTGCATTCGGTGTTTCTAAAGGGCTCTTTTGCCCCTTTTTGGAGGAAAATCATATTTAATTTCCCTGCAAACGCAAGTGGTGTTATAATTTGGCGGACACTTGGCAATATATCGCGTTTTGTCGCCAACTTGGCAACAAATTTGGGGGATTTTTTTGAGCAATCACGATTGCTTATTGTTCTCACTTGACTTTCCTTCTGGTTCCTTTCCTTCTGGTCCAGCTTGGACCAGGGGATTCTGCAGCACCAACGCCCACCGGCGTGGCTCCTCTGGTCCTGAGCACTGTCCCCCAGCACCTTAGAATCCACTTATGCTGGGCGTTGGCGTCTATGTCCTACACACACATGCTCATTATAGACATACACACTCACACACGCGTGCGCCTTTACATAAACACACCACACACGTAAGCCTACACACACAATCAACTATACATACGTAACCACCCACGAGGAGGGATATGCTTGGGGGAAGGGGAGCAGTGTCTAGAAACAATAACTCCAATAAGTCGCAACTCGTGTCTTATTGTCGCAACTCGTGATTGCGAAGAACATAATTTGAATTCAAAGTTTCAGAATTTAAATTAGAGTTGATTGGGGGAAGCGGTTCACATGTGTGTTTTTTTTTAAATCTGGTTTTAATTTGGCCACTGGTGGTGATATTTAGAGAGTTAACTATTGAATCACATTAAAATGGCCAATAATGTGGAAATAACATTAAATTGGTGTAAAAGGAAGTCATGTGATGCACACATCAGCTCGTTTGTAAAAGGGAGTAAAAAAGCTTTATACACATTAATTTTCCCAATATTGGACATTTTAATGTGATTCAATGGTGAACTCTCGAAACATCGCCAACAGTGGATAAAATAAAACCAAATAAAAAGAAAAAAAAAAAACCCTCATTTTTTGTCGCTAAGTTGGCGAAACAGCTTGGCGACATGTCGCCAAGTGTTTGCCAAATTATACAACACTTGAGTTTGCATTGATATTAACAATATTTTCCCCAAAAAAGGTGTAAAAAAACCCTTTAGAAACATCCGAATGCAACCAAAAGGAAGGTGCATAACTAGACCCCACTAGGTGTCTACGTCCAAATTTCAAATTTCTAGGACATACCGTTTTTGAGATATGCGAGTTACATACGCACATACGTACATACGCACATACATACCTACATACAGAAAACTCATTGCAATCAATTTGGGATGGTCAAAATAGAAATTTCGGCTGTGTATACGTTTTTAGGCATATATCCACGTGTAGTCGGGTAGAAAAAAAAACTCAACATTCATTCGGGGGCAAGCAAATGGAAATTAAGGACCCAAAAATAGTAACTTATTGCCATTAATAAATAATTATAAGTCACTATTTTTGGGTTAAAATTTTTTTGCGGATACAATACTTCCTCTACTTCGTAAAACGAAGTAAAAACAAAACATATCAATTCAAAATATACAAGGCAGCCTGTTACATCAATATTCATCAATGGATAATCTCCAATGTCAGCAGTCCACTCGTGGATAACCTACAACACGAATAATTCGCAACGCGGACAATCCACTTGCGGTTAATCGGGAGTTTCATGTGTACCACAAGATCTATGGTATTTTTAAGGCATGAAAACACTTCTAGACATTTTTTTAAAGAGCAAGTTTCCTTTTGGAGAAGTATAAACGAAAACGCACCATACTATGCCAATCATCAATTCCTATTTTTTAAAGAAACGTATATTAATTTTCTGAAGATAAAATAGGAGAGAGTGGGAAAAGAAGAGATGTGTACTATTTTGATTTTTAACAATTAGCACGTGAATCATTCTCCAAAAATCTTACATTTTCCAATCACATGTTTTTTAAATAAAAATGCTAAAAAAATCTGAAATTTTCTTTTATACTCATACGAAGGTGGCCCAAAGCGGGTAGACCTTCGTATCCCCCCCCTCCCATGGTGTGTAAGCGACGATACATATGTATGTCGTGTTTACCCGAACACCCCCCCCCCCCCCCCCCCGAGTTTTAATCAGTCCCAGCAAAGCAGCAGTGAAGCGGCCCGGCTTAAAATCTTAAAAATAATACATTTCTTTTTTTAAAAAATGAAGTTTTGTAACTTGTGATTAGTCGAGGACCAGCTTATTTTTCTGATTATCAATAGTATTACGTTATTCTAACACCATTTCACCTAAAAACTACGAAGATCATTTGCTTTGTTTCTTTTTAAAATTTAAGGTTATAAGTATTGAAAAAAAAAGGTGCCTTCAGGCAAAGCGGGTATAAGATTTAAACATATATTTATTTATTATTTCTTGATACATGTGCTGACTTAGATTTTCTATTTCAATAGGATAAGTATAACTTTAAAAAGGTATTTTTAGGATGGCAAATAATTACTCCATTAATTTAATCAGTTATTTCTTTATGTTTTATAAAAAAAAAAATGTGCGGACTTAATTAAATAAGTAAAACTTTTTTACATTTTTTTTATTGACAGGTAACTAGTCAATTATTTTAATCATTTATAACTTCATATTTGATTGGCAAATGTACCAAATCACAATTAGTTAAGCTTACCCGCTTTGGGCCCCTTGGTAGGGCAAAGCGGGTTTTTCAAGTGTTTGTAATATTTGATAACAAATAAATATTGATTTTGAAATAATACAAAGATCACTTTCTATTTGGAAGTTCAAGAATCTTGTTAGGAAATAAAACCAAAGTTGTTGCGATAAAAGTCCAAAAACTACAATTTTCGAACCTACCGGCTTTGAACCACCCACCCTACTCTTTGTTAGGATTTATTAAGAGAAAAATAGAGGGAACTTACTTTAACAATGTTGCACCCTTAAATGAGGGGTTTAAGTTTTCATACAGCAAGAGACTGACAAGCAGCACCAGGAGAGTTACAATCTGTAATTAATAATTTATGTAGCAGAACAAAGTCTGCCGGGTCAGCTAGTGTAACTATAGTAATAAAGAAATAACTGATTCAAAGCCTAAATAAGCCTAAAATCAAAAAATATATTTATTAAATGACAAAACATAATTTACGTGAAACTTCCCTTAACGGATACCCCTAATTTCTTCGAGTACAAGTCTCATATAGGTTTTTCCATATATTATTCATTCTGAATAGCTTACACTCTGAATAACGGACACTCATTACAACGAAAAAAAAATTATTGCTACATTTAAACTTTCTTTAAGTTAGCCGCATACACAGTGTGATAAAATTTACAAAAAGAAAAGTTACCTTCTCATTACCTGCGAATTGTTTTATGGTTCTGAAAATACAAGTATAAAACCAAAAAGGAATCAGCAATTTTAAAAACATTTACAGTGGCTCCCAAAAGTATTCGTACACTTTGAAATTTTTTAGTAAAATCGAAATAATGCAAAACTGAATTCGAACATGAAGTCCAATCTTTTTTCACATCATTCTTATGTCATTCTAAATAAAACTCTGTCGTTTTTTCAAAATATTGACGGATCTTCTCTTTGAAATGGGTCAAAAAACGAAGAGACAGAGAAATAATACGCCACAAAAGTCTTCGTACACTCAAATAGTTTCGAATAAATTCATGATTAAAATTTATCATATGTCGTTTTTTTATTATTTTTGCATTGTGTTGACCCTTAAAAGTCATTTTGCTTTAATTTTTTGTTTATTTATTCCTTAATATTGTGCTTATTACTTTAAAATGGCTGGTATTCGTAAAAAACCACAAACACCATTCGAAATTTGAATTTTTACCTCACAGTATCGGTAATTTGGATTGAAATGTCTCTAATTCCATTCTATAGTAAAGTGCTTGATAAAATGCTTTAAAGAAAAGAAGTGGACCGAAAGCAAGGTAAGAAAAGGTCAATAAGCGAAGTTGACAAAGCGTGATCGAAGATTTACAGTTAAAAAACTTTTACACTTAATTTTCACCTAAAATTGTTCGCCAAGTTCTCTGATTAGCAGGATCTCTTCCCGCAGAAATTTTCTTGGCCCAGCAAAAAACAGAAAGCTTTCGCTTTTCGTCGCAAAATCAATGACAAATGAGCTCAAAACGTTTTGGAATTACGTCTTACTTACAGATAAAAATGAAGTCAAGATTTTTGGTGAAAATATTGTATAACTGTAAATAGAAGAAAAAATTAGGAACTTAATCTTAAGAACTTAGTTGGAGCAGTTAACCAGGACGGTGAAGGTGTTCTTGTGTGAGGGTGCATATCAGCACCAAGACTTAATAGTTTGGAATTTTTTGATGAAATAATGAATCATGCTGTCTTAGCCGAAAATTTGGTTATCGGAAACAACTTTGTCTTTTTATCAAGATAACGATAAGGAGCACACGGGTTTCAACGCTTGCGTCTAGTGCCTCAAAAATTGTCCTAAAGTTTAAAACATACGCCTTCAATCTCCAGATTTGAACTTAATGTAACTTATTTAGAGATATCTGGGGGCTAGATTACGAAAATATGGCTTTGAAACAAAAATAGAGCTAGAAACGGTAAGACTCGAAGTGTGGTTGAAAACTTACTCAGATATTACGCAAAAAAAAAAAAAAAAGAAAGAAAGAAAGAAAAATGAAATCGATTCTCAGACGTTTAAAAGGTATTGTTGATACTGCATGATATTTCACTAAATAATAACTTAAAAAGTTAGATTATTCAATAATATATAGATTTTTTAAAAGTGTACGAAACCTTCGTGAGATAAAATTTCCGGCACTTTTTGGTTTTGATTTCCAAAAAATTAAGTTTTAATATTTTTTAAAGAATATTCATGTAGTTTTGTTGAAAATTGATCATAGATCTTGTAATTTACTTTTAATTTAAAGCGACTACGAAATTTATAACAGCTTCACTAACCTATTCGAGCAACATTTAGATAAACAAATGTCTAACCAATAAATCTCTTTTGGAACGATTCGTCTGAACAACAACAAAAAATATTAAATAATTTGAATTATTCCACTGATACATTTTTTATTTATCGTTTGCATGATTTAACTTTCTTTTTTTCAATCAATCTTATTTTCCAACTAATGTATTGGAAATAAATCCTTCTATTCTACGAGAAGATGCATTACTAGTGCTTGAGAAATAATGTAAGGAGAGTGATTTTTTAGGACAGGAGTACGACTTTTTTTAGGACAATTAGTATGACATTTTTCCGTACAATTTGCCTGTAACGTAGGCCCAGGGTTAAATTTAAGGTTATTTATGTTATTTTTCTATTCGAACCTCTTAATTCAACCACACACTATGAATAAAGTTAAAATTTTTCGTTTATTTAAAGCAGAACTATTGCCCAGGAGAATGACAGTGAAAATGTAACATACCCTATTCTTGAATTTCAAAATGTTAATGAGAAGAGCAGAAAAGTCATATTAACAATATACTCAAGCAATCCAACAAAATGATAATAGCAAAACAGTTTTATAGCACAGCAGATTAAAAATTCCTTTTTTTATCTATAATAATTGAACTCATTCCTAGGAATGGAGAATGACGTGAAAACCTGGGGACAAAGTTTAAAACGATGTACCTTGACGATTTAAATAATTTAATTTTTTTAAAGAATGCTCTTTTACACCTTTAAGTATGCTAAATTTTGTACTACAAATTGAATTTGTAGAATGGTGATATAACTTTTTTTTAAATAATTTAAGTCAATTCGAAAAACGTACGGGGATACGCCATAAGTGTGACTCTGGTTATTTAAAAAATTTTGTAGAAAAAAACTAAATGAGTTATTGTTTTAATAAGAGTAGAATAACATCATATAAGTTATTTTTAACTACATCAAAAAAAATAAAACACTTTCCGAGTTGAACAATTTTTGTGTTAGGCTACTGGGACATAATATTGTTAGGATTTGAAGAATCATCCATGTGTTGCGTTGATTTTGTGTTAAATAAAATAACAAAACATTAAAATGTGTAGTATTCTAAAAAATCCACGATACTAATATTTCTTTATTTAAAATTCAAAACGAAGCATGATTAATTTTTCTCATTGTATTAATGATTATTACAGTAAGAAAAACTTTTATTGTAATAATCATTAATACAAAAATTTTTTTGAGGAATTATTCAATTAGTAAAATAAAATTATAGCGGCGTTAGAATACTAGCTACAGTGGCTCCCAAAAGTGTTCGTACACCTACGACTTTCAATGAAATAGGACCCTATTCATTGGTTAAAATTAATATTTTGGAATAGGTATTTCATTATAACATCTATGATCAATTTTCAACAAAACTATATGGAATTTTTTTTAAAAATATTAAAACTTAATTTTTTAAAAATCAAAAACTAAAAAGGGCCGGAAATTTTATCTCACAAAAGTCTTCGTACACTTTAAAAAATGGCTATATATTATTGAATAATCTAACTTTTAATAAGTTATTATTTAGTAGAATATCATACAGTGTCAACAACACCTTTTAAACGTCGGGGAATAAATTTCATTCTTTTTTCTTTCCTTTTTTTTTTTGCGTAATTTCTGAGTAAGTGTTTAACCACATTTCGAGTCTTACTGTTTCTAGCTCTATTTTCGTTTCAAAGCCGTATTTTCGTAATCTAGCCTCTAGATATATCTAAATATGTTACATTAAATTTGAATCTGGAGATTGAAGGGGTATTTTCCAAACTTTAGGACAATTTTTGAGGCACTAGACGCAAACGTTGAAAACCGTGTGCTTCTTATCGTTATCTTGATAAAACACAAAGTTGTTTCCGATAACCAAATTTTTGGCTAAGAGTTTAAAATTGGTTTTCAAAATATTTAAATGAACAGCATGATTTATTATTTTATAAAAAAATTCCAAACTACCAAGTCCTGATGCTGATATGCACTCTCACACAAAAACACCTTCACTGTCCTGATTATCTGGTCCAACTAAATTCTTAAGATTAAGTTCCTAATTTTTTCTTCTACAATTATACAACAATTTAATTTTTTTTTTTTTTTTTTTGAATTCATTTTTATCTGTTAGTAAGACGTAATCCCAAAAGGTTTTCAGCTTATTTATCATCGATTTTGCGATGAAAAGCGGAAGCTTTCTGTTTTTCGCACGGGCAAGAAAATTTCTGTGGGAAGAGGTCCCATGTAATCCAGCTTATCACAGAACTTGGCGAACAATTTTAGGTGAAAATTAAATGTAAAAATTATCATTAATTTCTGCAGAAACTTTTACAGCACTCAAATGTGTATTTTTCATAAATTTTTTTAACTGTAAGTCTTCGATCACGCTTTGTCAACTTTGTGGGATTGACCTTTTCTTATCTTGCTTTCGGTCCGCTTCTTTTTTTTAAAGCATTTTATCAAGCACTTTACTATAGAATGGAATTAGAGATATTTCAAACAAATTTACCGCTACTGTAAGGAAAAAAATCAAATTTCGAATGGCGTTTGTGGTTTTTTACGAATACCAGCCATTTAAATATAATAACTGGAATATTTAGGGAAAAATAAACAAAAAAGTATAGCCAAATGACTTTTAATGGTCAACACAGTGTAAAAATAATAAAAAAATGACTTATGAATCATTTTCGAATAAAATCATGAATTTATTCGAAAATATTTCAGTGTACAATGACTTTTGCGGCGTATTATTTCTATGTCTCTTCGTTTTTTGACAAATTTCAAAAAGAAGATCCGTCAATATTTTGAAAAAACTACAGGGTTTTGTTTTAGAATGACAAAGGAATGATGTGAAAAAATATTGGACTTCATATTCAAATTCAGTTTTGCGTTATTTTGGTTTTACTGAAAAATTTCAATGTGTACGAACACTTTTGGGACCCACTGTACATAAAATCATTTCCAGAAATCGTTTGTTGGAGTTATTTCCATAAATTTAAAAAGAAAAATAAGTGAAAGGCCATTCTTCCCCACCAAAAAGTCAACCCTTTTACCGCACATGACGGTTCATATACTTCATTAAAAAGTAATAACTTTAAAGGGTAATGATAAATATTTTTGCTTAAGAAATCGCACATAAGTTTGTAAATTTTTAAGCAGAAAATATTTGCTCATTAGTATTTTAAAGTATTATTATTAATAAAATATATGTGGCGTCACGTGCGGGACATTAAGACCGTTTTCCGCGAAATGGCCCTGAAGTTGATTTAGAACCTGCAGCTATTTACGTTTGAAAAATGTGAGGGAAATCTCTGTTCCACATTTAATAACATTTTTTTTGCAATTTTTGACTTTACGCATTTTATCTGTGGTTGTGTTACAGTCTTTTTTGAAACAAGCTTTACAGCTTTCCTAATGTCGACTAGATTAAAAGTAATATCGATAAAATAAGTTATTTTATTACTTAAAAACTGGACAAGTGAAATAAAAATTTGCATTTATTTTCTCCTTTTCTTCTACTTACTTATGCTGAGTAATATGAAGCTGCGCAGATCCTCTCCCAGAGCGGTGCCCTTTTACTGCATTCCGCGTTAAATTTACTTGTAAGGAAATATGTGAACCAAAGTGAAATAGTTAAGATTATTTATCTTTTTCGTGACGAAACAAATTGGAAATTCGATTGTAAAATTACAGTACATAAAAAAAGAAAAATGTATTTTATATTAAAACTCATTGAAACATTTTCTGTTTCGAAAGTAAACCTCTGCTCTAAAAAAAAGTGAAAAGCTTTCACTTTTTTTTTCATGAGGGCAACGTGAAAAATAAATACTTTTGAAATAAAATATTTTTTATTTGAAGATTGAAAATATTTTTGATCAAATGAAAGTGTAAATAAAATAAGTAATGAAAAAATGTATTGATAATGAAACAGTAAATTAGTAAATAAAGAAATTAGGTAATTATTATGGTTGAAAAATTAAATGAGTGAATAAAATAATGAAAAAATAATAAAATAAGTTAGTAAATGAATAAATATATGTGAATAATAAAATGAACTAGTGTAAATATTAATCAATAAATGAATACTTAAGGGATTAAATAAATTATTGAATAAGTAAACGAAATGAGCTATTCCACTTTGCACGCTTGCACTTGACTTATTGCACAAAATATTTAAAATCAAAATAAGATTAATGTTAAATAAATAAATACTGTAAAGAATATAAGTAGGTCTCAATTCATATTTAAAATTTTAATAACAAGAACTTGATCACTTCATTATAACAAAAATAGTTTTCTATTTACAACAAAATATTACTATATTAGTAACAAATTTTGAAACTTGCTGAAGTTCAAAGCATATGATATAATCATATGCTTCGAACTTTAGAGGTAACTTATTTCATGACTGGAATAGACTATATATGTTATTAAATAATCAAAATATTACTAGATTGGTGGTGGCAAAAACAGAGGAAATATTTCACCATTTAACTTTGCCCCGCTATTCTCCTTTGCGTCACATTCCTCTAAGAAATGATTTAAAATACTTTCACTAAAATTATGATTTTTTAGGGGAAAACAAGTTTTTAAGAAGCATATCGAATAACTTGAACTGTATTTTGGCCGCAGTTAATTGGTACCATCCTTTGCTAAGTTCTGATGATAAGCAAACTTTTGCATAAGTAAATAATACCTTACTTTCAATAAAATTACACAACTCCTAGACGCGTGTTTGAACTGAATTTCTGACTAAAACGAAAAGAAAAGAAAGAAAAAAACTGATATAAAAGGAGAAAAGAAAGTTGAATGATGCGCCAGTAAAAACACTAATATTATTAATACTTACAATAATGTAGTGAGATATTTGAATGTGGTTTTAGAGAAGAAAGTATCCAGTCTATAACACGTACAGTTTTAAACTGTCACAAATTGTTCAATAATGTCCAAATAAACGTAAATTATAAAATATACAATAAACACAATTATATTACAGCATTTAAATTAAAAAAAAAAGAAAGTTGTTTGGCAGAAGCTATGCTTTCATTGAATAGCATAAGCTTATAATGTTGAAGTTGATAATTCTGACTGCAACTTAATTAGACCTTTTGTTTCAATACAAAACGTATGTTATTCAATAAAGGCATAGATTCTGTCGGCAGTCCCTCGACTGCATGCCTTTTTATTTTTATTTTATTATTTTTTTCTATGTTAAACAAAAAACATATCCCTCTTCCTAGTGGGTTTGAATTACCAGTCTTTCATTGAACAGCCAAACGTGCTAGCCGATTCCTCGACGGAGGCAACGCTTTTTTATGTCGTTTATTTATTATTATTTTTTTTTTCATTTTACTCTCGGTGCCTACAGGATAGAAACACGTTGTCAAAAAAGTCAAAAAGCCAAAAAAATTAATATTTTATGAAGTTTTTCAGCAGTTTTAAAGCAAACTGCATTCTTTTGTCGTAAAATCAACTTTAAGTAATCTTTATACGTAAATGGCTACTTCTCTCTGTGTGTGTACGTATGCATGTCCGGGATAATCTTCAAAACTACTGGACCGATTTTAACCATTTTTCACCATAGATAGCTACATTTTCAGGGAGAAACTTATGCTATAATTTATTCCTAAAAAACTTAACGTTATGATGAAAAACAGTAAATGTCATGTAATTTCCCCCATTAAATGATTGAATATAAAACCCATTGTTACGAAAATTCGTTGCCTTACAACAGCAATATTAAAAGTAATCATAATGAAAATTTTGAATCAACGCTTCTCCGGAGAAAACACGAGTTTAAAGTCATTTAAACATTTGGAAACTCAACTTTTTGCACACTCATAGACACATAGAAGAGAGCTTTTTTTCTTGTTCTTTTTGTGTGTGTGTACTATTTAACTAAATATAGCGCACGGTTTTTTTAGTGATCTTTGTTTTTGTTAGTTCATATTTTGGAAATTTTTCAAATTTTTATACGCTTCAATCCGTGCTTTCATTTCTAAATGAATATTCGTTCATTCTTTATACTTATTGCTATTTTACTTTTATGGGCATAAGGAAGAAGCTCGATTTTTAATCACGTCATTGCGGTGTGTTTTGAGTTCTTTCAGTTAAAACAGAAAACGAAAGAAAGTAGCGATTGTTTCTCACAATTATTACTGACCCAGGCAACGCCGGGTATTTTTGCTAGTCTTGCATAAATTTCTATTCAGTGCGAACTTTTCATTGTTTATTGATTAGTATCAATATTATTATTAGTATAGTATACGCTCTATTAGTTTTTCTGTTTAGATGTATGTCGCATATCACCGGAACAAGGGCTTCCCGATCGGAGATCCCTGCGATTTTCCAAAAATTTCCTTACTCTGCAAATTTTGTCTGACGATTCGGGAAAATTTTCACCATTCGGCAATATTTGGAGTTCAACTCGGCAAAATTATCATCATTCGGCGAAATTTTTAGTTCCATTCAGCAAAATTATCATCATTTAGTGAAATTTCGAGTTCCATTCGGAAAAATTATCCATATTCGTCAAATTTGGAATTTCCGCCCTCCCAAAAATTTGAGTTAGGGTCGGCCCTGCACCGGAAGGAAGTAAATGTCCCTTCTTTTTCCCACACAGTTGTGGGCGTCTTCTTCCATTGCATAGCAATTACAAGGATGTTTTAGATGTCAATGAAATTAAAATTTTTGTCCGAAGAAGAAAAGCTAAAGTATTTCTTAACCCAAGCATTGAATATTCGTAGATTATTTACCTTATTTCTTTCTACTCAAGCTCCTTGCTATTTACCATAGAAAGTACGAAACGCAGATAGATTTTGCCACCTGCGGATAACACCTTAAAATATTAGAACGGCGAGGTGTCACCAAAGTAGTAGCCCCAATTTAGAAAAGAGGTTACTTTGTCTTCTAAACTAGGACACCAAGAGGTTGATTAGCTTTTAACAACGTTCAATGGCAAAACCACGGCCACGGACACATTAATGAGCAAACGCATGACCGGATTGAATTTTTAAACACTCCTCACATCGTCTTCTTTCATTGGGTTCCCTCCTTTTTTTCCCTCCTTTTCATTATTACCTTCTTTCAGTCTTCAATCCACTACGTAAGCCTTAATTAACGTTGCAAGCGCCTACCGGTTTAAAAGTGTAAGTCAAACAAAACTTGGATTGGCACTTAGGCTATTTTTAATTTCTCCTATTAGCCATTAAAAGGAACTTTACAGAAGAAGGTTTTTGGCGCCTCGGGGATTTTTAACCTTTTAAGGAAGATTCCTACGATCAAATGGATCACTTGGAAAAATTAAATAATCGCCCTGTTTGAAACCCAAAGTTAATGACCTCGCCATTTTGGTTCTACTTCAAATGAGCCCACTAAAATGCATAGATTGTTAAAAATTGTTTTAGCTTTCTAGATTTTTGCGCGAGAAGCACATTAAGTGAAATCTATCTTCTTTAAAAGGGGTGTAAAGATTCAAAAATTAAAAGTTTCTAGATGATTTTTGAGGATGCTAGATTAAACTGAGAACCCCGAAAAGAATATATTACCTTCACCACCTTTGAGTTCTTTATTCTTTCAACCATTATTCAAAGCTTCTATTATTTCTTGAGCAACTTTTATTTCTTCTCTTTCAAGTAATTTTGAGATATAATTCAAAGATAATCATTCACAAATATGTGGGAATTGATAACTAGGTCTTGAAATAATAGCTCTCGCTTTTTAATATTAACTTGTCTTCCTTCTATTGCGTTACTTTTTCTTGTTTTGCTTTCAACATTTAAAAATTATTACCGAAGGTTTTGAATATTTTTAGTGCAAAGCACTGCAATTAAATCGAATAATGAAATATGAATATTATCTGTTGGCCTCTAATATTCAGCTTCATCTGCATTTGTGTACCTATGAAACTAAAATTATGTTTGAAAAGTATTTATTAGGAGTTTCTAGAAATTAAAAAAGAGCGAGAACTTAAACTTATTTGAATATTCATTTTGTGAGAGGTATTGTTAATATAATGACTTTTTTTAAACTCAGTTGAAAGACAGGTATTTCATGCTTAATGTATTTAATTTTAAATGAAAGTACTACACTCTTTCTTATCTTAAAAAAGCATAAATTTGAGGGAAAAGTAAATAATATTTTCGATATTTTTTGAACTTTACATAAAAAGTTGTGGTATTTTGAATATCAGAGTTGAGCTCTTATCGATTGCGATTGAATCTTTAAATTTCAATTTAAAATTAGAAAAGGATTGCTAGGAACGTGAAGAAAATGTTTGAGATAACTGTTAAAATCGCCATCTGTTTGGGTAAAACCGTTTGCTATGTACTTGAGAATGTGTTGCAAATAGGGGAGAGAAGGACACATGTGAAAACGGGGCTCATGTTAACGTGATATGTTTTAGTAAGATAACTTCAAGCAAAAAAGTCTTCAAAAATTCTCAAGTAATGTCATTACCAGTTCTATCACTTCACAAGAATAAGCTATTTTATTTTCCTGTGTTTACAACTTCTTTGTTTTATCAGGTGTATGTATTTTTATCACTCACTTTTTCGTGAAAACATATATTAAACTAACTGTTAAGCTAAACTTCATTATTGCAAACCATTACATGAACATTCAGGTAAATTTTGTACCATGTTGGTTTTTTTAATTAAAAATTCATTTTTGCAAGATAGTTCTAAAATAGATTATGGGGCGCGTGAACACAACATCAGGGGGCACATGACAGCAGTTCCCAAATCCAATCTGTTATATTAAATACTAGTGGTACCCGCACGGCTTTGCCTGTAGTTGAAAATTAAAAGGTCATTCGGTTCGCCTGTGTATTTACAAATAATGGATGACGAATTTCTCGCTAATTGGCTATGTTCATTCGCTCTCTCATTCCACGATATGATAGTTTCGTAATTTAGTCGATCATCTTATGATAGTCTTGCTCCGGAAAATGTTCTTAAAATTGAAATAGAAAAAGAATAAAATTGAATTTTCGAAAAACCGCTTCGAGGTGCACACCCTCATGCTACAAACTAACTTTGTGCCACATTTCATGAAAATCGGCCGAATGGTTTAGGCGCTATGCGCGTCACAGACATCCTACAGACAACCAGACATCCAGACAGAGAGACTTTCCGCTTTATTATTAGTAAAGATAAAGATTAGTGTTAGATATTATAATTGTTAAAAAAGGGGGTAAGTAATTAAAATTATTGCTTTTCTATAATTAGTCTGTGCATTTATTGCTAATTACTATTAGCATTATTAAATATTTATTTATTTTTTTATCACTTTTTGTTTTTAATTTTTTTTCTTAGTATTTGTTCAACAATTTAGTGTTATATAATACTTCAGGAAATAAAAAGACTTAAAATAGTTTCATTTCATTAAAAGTGAAGCTTAAAATCATTCTAAAATCTACTATCATACAATGTGTTAAGCTTAAAAGCAATATTTACAAGAATAATCTTTACATAATAAAGTATTCTTTGTACTTAATAACCTTATCTTCTTTTTTTTTCGTGTCTCTTCAGTGATCCGAGCAGGCTACGAGATTTTAAAATTTGACAGTGAGCAGAGTTATATGCATATTTGGGAAAAAATATATTTTCTGAATAATACAACTATTGTACAATTTAAACTGACACAGTATAGGTTATAAACCCTTCAATGTAATTGGTATACTCTTATATGTTTCAACTTAGAGAGTTTTCTTTGAAATATGATGCTTGTCCTGCATTTTTTAATGGTGTTCATATGTGCCCCAGGCCTGTTCACATCTGCCACCCTGTAGGCGCACATGTGAACAACACACGTGAAGACTTATTTTAAAATACCATAAAGTAAAGAAATATATGTTTAAAAAACCTCAAAAAATTCCATGACACAATTAAAAGACTATATTCAATCATGTAAACTTTTTTACACTTAGAAATTGATATTATGTTTTCAAAAAAAAAAAAAGAAATAAAAAGTTCAGTACTGATCAAAGATTCAGTTCTATAGATATTGAATAACTAAACTAAAATTTCGATTTCAAAACACAGCTTTGATCAGAAGAGCACTAACACGTAACTTTTTTAAAAAAAGTAACAGAATTACTTCGGAATGTCCTCGGGGTCCCCCCCCCCCCCATTTTTTTTCTAAAATTAAAATGTCGTTTTGAGCAAGCGATAACAAATGATTATAAAAAAAAGAAGTTAGGTTTTTTTTTCTTTCTGAAAATAAAGATGCTGTCTTATGTGAAACATACTAACATGCTTAGTATCCGAGACAAATCTCGGTTGCTCTTTATCTCCTCATTTTCTATCATTGAATTTTCCTTTATAAGTCTAATTCAAGTCTATATCATTTTTCAGTAATTCATCTGCGTTGCCATTATAAAGAAAGGTTTTAAAACTTCAAAGGATGAAAGATAACATGTTTTATGAATCTATAGGGCCATGAAAAAATAATAACCATGCTCTATTAATTGATAATTGCAAATAACTATACATGCTGTAAATATTATTTAAATTGGTCTTATGTGAATCGCCTGATAACCTGCCCAAGAGCAGTACTTGAGCCATTGAACAATGTACAAAATTAAATATTATAAACAGTGGCGCATTGAACTAAAGTTTTTGGGAGGAGGAAAATTCTAATTTTACCGAATAATAAAACACAAGCTCACACGCATATCATACATACCTACAAAGCATCTAATGAGAAGGAACGTTAGGTATCATTAGGAAACAATTTAAAAAAATTTAAGAAAGAAAAAAGAATATGTTGCAATATTTTCTCCAAATATTTCCGAATCGTCAGCAAAATTTGCCGAAAAGAGAATTTTGTGGGAGATCACTGTGACCTCCCGTCAGGGCGCCCCTGAATGGAAAACGTCATCATTTCTTCATAAGTTTGACAGTTAAAATTTCGGGAACATTTTTTTGCGTGTTTTTGAGTTTTTGTTTCGAGGGGGCTGCGGATTTCAAATCTGCATAGGGGTACTATATGGAGTTATACACTGCAAATAAACCTGCACCATTTGGAACATTTTGTTTCAGAAGAAGTGATCCTAGTGTGTGAATGTCAACAAAAATGTCAAAATGTGTGTGAAACACGTCATAGTGCACTATGACGTGTTCTGAATATACTCCGTCAGATGGAAAATGTTTCAAAAGTGTTCCGAATGTGCTCTGGATACTGAAATTCGTGTGCCAACACACGAGTCCAGACAACAGAAGGTTCGTGAACACATTTGAAGGCATATTTGGTTACATTTGGGCACACTTGTGAAATCATTGCTTTCTTTGCTGCAACGAGGATGGCTAGATAAAGATTGGTTGATTGTACTATATACTGTATGTATACAATATTTTTAAAAATGCTGTTACTTTTACTACAAATTTTCATCCATTTTTTCAATCTCCACATTCATAAACTAATCTGAGAGAATCTGTGCTACGAAATTGTCACGTATTTCATCATGTGTGCCAAATTCTGCGAAGCTACGCTGAAAGTATTAGTAAACATTGATGTCGATTTCAGAATTTTCATCTGTAACTGTTTTGGTCTGGTTTGGAATATTTTTAATCCAAGTTACTTATTTCCATTACTATTCATTACATTATGCTTAAGCAATTGAAAATTAACTTAGTACTTGCAGATCATTGAGCTTCATATTTTATGTACATTATGCGTTAGTATTTGTACATTAAGCACTTGTACATCTCTGAGCATTTACATGTTCTTTAAAATAAACTTTTATTCATGATATTGTTTAAACTGTAGAAGAATCTAAATAACTAAAATTAAAAATTATACAATTGTAATCCTGATGTTTGACCATCGATTATGCTTGGAATAAGGACCTCTAACCATTATTATTATTTGTTACACTTTATAAATTTATGAAATTTGAGTATCACAACTTAAATTTAATACAAATGCATAATAAAGCAAGAAAATGATGTTCGAATTTCTAATAAGTGCTAAAAATATATTCAAAACGGTATATTAGCTATCTTGGTCTGATTACTGAAACTACTAAAGCTTATATAAGCTTGTATGAATGTGTATGTGTGTGTCTCAGTATATATATCGGACCTGGAGTTGTTCAAAAAAAGTACAGGGAAACAAAAGATTTAAAACCGCTTGGTTAGAAGATAATTCTGAGAAATTTACCTTTTTTTGCATTATTTAAATCAATTTTGCAATTTGCTGTTCGACATGTTAGTAAAAAATTTTATTTTCTGAAAAATGACTATGTCTTATTTATAAAAAAAATGTACAGCTTGATGAACTAAAATTAAAAAAACAACATATGATGAAAATTTTGACGAAAAACGTGCAATTATTGGATAAATAGAAAGTGCATTCTGTTGCAGTTATTAAAGAAATATTTCAATAATATACATATATTTCTTGCAATCCATTTAACACTATAAAAGAGAGGATCAGCGGGCCACAGACTGGTTTACTCGGAATTTTCAGGGCTTAAAAAAATTTGCATTGCCTCATCCAGTTGAAATTTCTCACTACGTTACTGGTAGATAGCATTCCATCGAATTGAACACAATCAAGTTGAATATACCATCAAAAGAAAGCTAGTTATGTTGAATAACTTTTAATAAACCTAATAATAAGATTTTCATAAAATTTTATTCCAGAAGTAGTTTTTCCGAAAAATCATACTGAAATAACAAATTAGAAGCAGTACCTAGTGAAATATTTGTCGCTTAATTTTTCACCAAGTGGTCGTCCATTCATAACATCATTTCAGGGGCATATTCAACTCTAACATAATTGATGACTCGATTCGAACAAATTCTATCAACCAAAAGTGCAGCCAGAAATTTCCTTTACTCTACCAGGATGAAAATTTCTTGCTACTTGACTGATAGATAGAATTCGATCGAACGGAACATAATCGAGAAAAATATGCTTCTTAGTCGTCATTGAAAATTTCACCAATTTGGCTCAAAAAAAAAAACAAAAAACAAAAGAGAAAGTGCAAACGCTTCTTTTGGAACGTCTGTACACAACCCGACTCCTCTCAGTCCACATACAAAATTTTAACTTATTACGGCGTACAGTTTTTCATTTTTGCGAGATACATTAAAACCAGGTACGAATTGATGCTTGAAGTTACCGGAATGCCGTTATTTTTCAAGAAAATTAAATTCCGCTTTCGCACAAAACTGGCTAGGAATCATTATTCAATTATTTCTCATTGGCGTTTCTGCGACTGGAACATTTACGAATTCACCGTACATACTGACGTCACGAGAAAACTCGTGATAATGAATTCAGTAATTATCAAAAATGGTCATTTTGATTGCCTGTACTTTTATATGCACTTGCAGATGGGTCGAAAACACTAAACATAAATCTGGGAATGAGTAAAATGGAATTTTTAGGCACAATGCAAAAGAAATTGTTTATTTTTTTTATTTACTAAATACATTTTTTCCTGTACTTCACACAAGGAAGAAAACCTAAATACTAACTAATTGGTAATTCCATCTTTGCAGTGAAGTTTCACAGAAATGATTAGTTTTTACAACATTTCATTGCATTTTAACGGTTTAAAAGAACATTACTTACTTTAATGGTTATTGATCATAAGCCGAGCAGTAGACTACTGATTAGCTAAGTAGTAGGAACGTAAACAAATAAGAATTAGAGACAGAAATAAAAAAGTTTTTGATCTTGAGGAATCAATTTTTTTTAAATTAATTTATTTAATCATTTGTTTTTGACACATTTTTGTTTACATTTTACATTATTGATTGGCTTTGAAAACGTAATTATGGAAATTTACATTTCAAATTTAGATGTCATTTCTGTAGTAAATATGATTTTGCACTGCAATTTCCTGTTATTTTTTTCGCTCGTTTGTCATTTTGCTGTAAACTATTCAATTGATTTTGAGATGCCATTAGACTTTAAATTTTCATAGTAATAACGCAGATTAATAATCATATTCAGTCAAAGCCTAAACCCATCGAAAAACCTGCAGTCTCAACAAAAGTGAATTTAGTGCGTATTTTTTCCTTTTTATAAGATTTTTTTTACTTGTGTAGCACGCATTCCGAAGGATATTAGTGATCCGTAATTGTTCCGAAACATATCCTAAAAACTGTACCAAAACGTGCCACAAAATGTTTAGTGCAAGTGTTCAAAAACCATTCTTTTACACTATCCATGAAGTGTCTAAAAAGTGCGCTAAAAACAGTGTTTATAGAATTGTTTTGAAAACTGTCCGAAAAAAGTGTTCTAAAAAAGGGACAAGTGTCCGTGTTCAAAAAGTATTATGACATGTTTTCTCAAAACGGTTCTATTAACTATTACGAAAATAGTGTTCTCAAAAAGGAGACAAGTGTACGTGTGCAAAAAGTCTTTGCTTATTTGCAGTGTATGGAGCTAAATTCAGCCCTGATGGTCATCTCTCCAACAGTGCCGGATCTTTGATTTTTAAGAAAAACTACTACCTCTACCCATCTTTTTCAAGTTTTATACCAAGTTTTATTATAAAAATGAAAACAGAAATAGAGGAATTTCTAATGCTTAAGATTAAGTTAAAGATAAAGAAAAATTCTTTATATGTAATCTATTGCTTTTAAGAAAAATATCGAAAAAGTTTCAAATCCTAAAAAATCAATTTAAGGTTGTCTTCGGTTACGCCAAAGGAAGGACGGAGGTGGAGGTATTATACGTCGAAAATTTTTCGAAATGCAAGACTTAAACGCAGTTTTAGATTTTTGGTGGCAAGAAAAATATGGTCCGGGATCACGGGATTTTTTTTCTATATTGAAGTAAAAAGTGGCAAATTTTGGCATTCTTAGGTAATTTTAGGATAAAAGCGGGTTAGGAATTCCTTCCGAATATGGAAAAAATCTAGTTAAAGACAGTATTTACTGTCTTTAAAGATGACGGTGGCTTTCTTCTTCCGGAAATTTAAATTAATTTTAGCCTATCTTTGGTAAAGAAAGGTTTGGTAGCTCTCCCACGAAAATTTTGAAAAACAAAATTTTAAGTAATTTTTGGTAACGTTACAGAAATTAGGGAAGTTCAAAGACTCTTTCCAGAGAGTTTTCGACATTAAAGTCTGGAAAACACGATTGTTGGCTGTTTCTGGTGTCCAAATAGGGTGATCTACTAAAACCTCACTAAAAGTAAAGTCAGACACACCTCTAATCCAGTAATAATTCTAAAATGATATCCTAAAAACAGACTATCCTGGGAAGGAAAGGTTCAAGGGACCTTCCCAGAAATTTCATCAAAATAAAGCTTTAAAATTCAATTTTAGGCTATCTTTAGAGATGTTAGGTGAGGGGAATGGATCTAGCAATCTCCCTTAAATATGTTTTGAATTTGAAAATTCCGGGTATTTTTTTTTTTTTTTAATTGGGGTCCAAAAAACACGATTGAGGCTATTTTAGCTGTCACCACGACATTAGCCGGCACGGTTCCTATTAAGGAGTTTGTAATTGAATCCTCAAAAAAAGCCATTTAAGCCGATTTTAGGCAAGTTAATGGATAAGGGCTGGGTAAGCTACTCTCCGTAGGAAAACTTTCCAAATTGAAGTCCTAAAACGCAATTATTGGTTATCTTCGGCGGCATTTGTGGATGAGCACGGGAAAAGGAGGTTCTCCCTCAGAAAAGATTCGAAATTTAAGGCATATAATGCAAGTTTATGCTCTCTTGGGTCTTGTGAGCAACAGTTGTACTCTGAGAAAAATCACATCTGGAGATCGTCCAAGTGTTTAAAGTTGGCATCAAAAAATGATGTAAACAATGGAGAAAAATTTTGGATATGAAAGTCCTGTTTCGAGGACAGGGATATATACTTTATCTCCCAACTAAGAACTAATTTCTTTTAAAGTAAAACACATGTGTTAAATTTTGTTCTTTTCTCATAATATATTTTATCTTCTTAAATAATTTCTTCAACCACAAAGTTCTGGGAGGGATCATAGCCCCCATTGCACCATTCTAGACCCGCCCCTGAACTGACCTCACAATTTTTTCATGCATACTTTAATTCTTAGTGTATTTCTTCATATTTTATAGTCCTTTGCATTCATTAAAATGCTTTTTTTTTTTTTTGTAAAATACTGCCTTCTTGCTAGTCATAAGTTTTTGACACATACTTATGTCTAGCAAGAAGTTTTATCTAATGGCTGAATTGCACACTTTTCTCAAATGTTTTGCGTAAAATAAAGGATGTATTGCATTCTCTGAAAATTCCCAGCTCAAATTTTAGGCTAAATATTACATTGAAACACCCACATAATAAATTTTTAATCAAGTTTTAATGTTTTTCCTATTAAAGTCTAAGAAACGCAGTTTTAGTCAATCTTTGCAGGTGTTAGAGCTGGTCAGAGGACCGGTTTCAGAGTCCACCTAAAGAGAAATTTTCAAAATCCACATCAAAATTCGCATTTTTAGGCAATTTTAGTTGAGTAAAAGGAAAGAGGGGTGGCGATTTACTCCCCAATTGTTTTTCAAAAATGAAATCCACTGTAGGTTATCTTTAGTGACGTCAAAGACGTTTCCCCTTGCAAATTAGTTTTTAAAACTCAATTTTAGACTATCGTTGCCGATTTCTGATCTTAAAGAAATGAAAACTCAGATGCTCTCTTCGGAAACTTTTTGGGAATAAAGTTCTAAAAACACATTTTTGGAAATCTTTAATGATGTTAGAAGAATAATCAGTATTTATGAGCTGTTCCGTAAATTTTTTGATATCGACGTTTCAAAAACACAATTTTAAGCAATATACTTGTATGTTGAGACGTTCGGGAAGGGGTTGGTGGCTATTCCCGGAAATAGTTTGGAATTCGTCCAGAAGTTTTTTGAAATGCAACTTTGAACTATCTCTTGTGACTTTAGAGAGCAAAGTGAAATTTGGAGAGTCACGTCAAAAGACGGACAGTTGCCTCTCGCTACCCACCTCACCTCTGGCTACGCTCATACTAAGCTTGAAATAAAATATATTGTCAAATAAAAAAATAGAAAAATCTATTTTGTAAGCTTCTTGCGGGCCGTTAAAATCTATTCGTGGGACGGATTTGGCCTGCCAGCCGTAGGTTGGAGAGTCCCGCGCTAAAGCGTAAGCGAATCAAATGCGACCATGCGTAGATCCTCCGACACATCCAAATTTAAAATAGGGTAAGTGCTCCAGTAGTAGACCAGTCTCCAGTAGTTGCCCACAAGGACATAAAACTGCTTGTAAATAGTATTTGTATTACTCAAAATCGTATTTGATGCATTCCTACATTCATTTACCCATTCCCAATCATCATCCAATAACAGTTAAGTTGTGTGTACTTTTTCTTGAGTAGTGACAAGTCTTTTTATTTTGAATGATGTGCCCGTCGTCCTAGTTTGCACTTCTGCTTAATTTTTGGTAAAGAAGAAACATTATCTTTAAATGTTAAGTACACTTCTTTTTTTCATTCTTCTGTAAATGTGATTTCACTTTTATTTTAACGAAGTGTGTAACATAATGTTTTACTGAAAAAGGAAATTCCTTCATAGAATCAATTGTTTTTGATTCTATGAAGGAGTTTCCTTTTTCATTAAAAC